>NW_026991348.1:235000-287500 GCF_036370855.1 Dromaius novaehollandiae | reverse complement strand
CTTTTCCCTGCCCCCCTTCTCTCTCCTTTCCCTTCCCCTTCCCCCTCCCTCTCCCCACCCCTTTCTCTCTTCCTCTCCCCACCCCTTTCTCTCTCCCTCTCCCCACCCCTTTCTCTCTCCCTCTCCCTCTCCCCAACCCTTTCTCTCTCCCTCTCACCACCCTCCCCCCATACTACCCCGTTTCCTCCCTGCATGTGCTTCAGGGCACAGGAAACCTCTCTAAAACACCTGCTCTCTGCTACCCAGCACATCCTGGCATCCTTAACACCCTGCAAGCATTTTGAGAAGCCTCCTTTTTCACAGTGCCACCTCTTTGCTTGCACTGCCAAATTTGGGAGTCTTTCTCACTGGCCTCAAGTTCAGGAGCAGCAATGGGCATCTTGCATACCCGACCCTAGCGCAAGCCCCAGGGCCCTTTGCAGAGCGGGCGTCTGCATGTAATTCCCCAGAATGGGGTTCTGCTTGGAGACCCCCGGAAGCGATTGCTCCCACCAGCCCTCTGCACAGCGGCTCTGTGGCTGTGTGCCGTGGCTTACGCCCTTCTCTGGGATGCTGCTGCCATTGTGGTCTAGGGAGGTCTCGGCCTCACAGCAATCGGGGACAGAATTGCACAGTTTGGGATGAGCTGCCACAACAGCTCATCAGTACCAAAAGGGAACTCAGGCTTCCCTTCCCCACCTTACCTTATGCTGGGTCTGGAGCCTCCAGAACTGGTCTATGCTGTTTATGTTGCTAAAATGACTAAATGAATGTGAGAATTTGGGGGAGAGAGGGTTAAATTGACTGCTACAGTCAAAAGGCTATTAGGAGTGTCAGAGCTGCTGTAAAACAGTGCCAGGATGCAACTGGGTTGAGCAGGGAGGGGAGGCCGTGGCGCACTCCCCTTTTCTTAGACAGTAAGCCGTGTTGGCTCCCTTGCTTGTGAAGAGCTGTACACTCTACTGCTGAAGGGAGGGAGGGGAGTTAAATTTTCCCTCCCTCTCTGCTGCCCCCCGCTTTTTGTTTTCAAGGTTAGTTTTAAACTTAATTTTTTCAGCTGGTCTTATGCTATGGCTCCCCAAGAAGCTGCATCAGCATAGCTGAGCAAAGATGATTCACATACAGGGAAGAACAGGATCAGAAAGGGAACAAGAACTGCTGTAGCCACTGTGTCATGTAACTTGATTTTCCTTATGCTCAATTATCTCTGGCATCTGTTTGGAACCTTCCTCAGATAGACAAATATTTGTCTAATTTGCAGGATACTGGTTTGAATGGGAAAGCAGACTACTTAATCTTCTTATGGAATTTATTCTTTTTAGTGACAGAGGATGATTTTCTTTTCCCTGAATAGCTTGTTTTATGGGCAGCTATGATTTTTATGGGTGATTTTTTTTTTTTTGCTTATTTATGCTGAAAATTAAAGAGGAAAATTATATTGCTATTCTTGAAAGCTAATCAGCATTATCTCCTGTGGTATTATGGATACAATCGAGGTCAAACTAACTGGCTGATGCACTGTACCTGGAGATGTGGTTTTACACTGCACTAGTGCAGTGTACTATTGAAAAGGATGGTCCTGGCTTTTCCTGGTCAAATATTCATAATTGTTCTTTTGTCCCAATGTTAACAGTTAGGAAGACATTAGGACTCGACACGGTGCAGAACAGGAGTGGGACTGTGTGGCCAGACACAGACTATCCCTTTCAGCAGTGGCCCAAGTTTTAGAAATGTTTAAGCTGATTGTAAAAATCTCACTCTCCATCTTGGGATTGATTTGCTGTCCGCTGCCAGGAAAAAAAAAAAAAAATCATCTGCAGTGCTGATGGCTAGACTGTGCAGAGAAGTTTTTCTTAAGTAGTCAGAGGTGTGTGAACAGAGACCTCTATGTTTTTTAAAAAAAAAAAGAAAGAAAAAAAAAAAGGAAAATAGGAGACACTTGCTAGTAAACAAAACTAGGATGATGAATTGATTACTCTGTTGGTGAAAGACAGTCTAAATTTAGACACTCTCCAAGCACATCCATACATGCAGCATTAGTAACTACAATAAAATTGTTTACTGATCAGTTTGTTAATGCAGACTGAGTAAGCAGCACTCCAAAGCACAAGAGGGCGCTAGTAAAACTTCTGCACCCACCGTAATGTCTGGCACTAGCCAACGGACATTAAAATTATGGTGCCAAGGCTTTAGCTGTCCAGGACACGTGCAGTGCTACTTTTCAAGGGTTCAGACAGCGTGTGCAGTGTTTGAGCTCTGTCTATGTGTTCAGCGTTCTTCTATTTAAACACCAAAGAAGAAATTCCACTTTGTTGCCTTTGCAGGGTGCAAATTAACAGCTCTTGGTCATACTTACATAAATCAATGAAAGACCACAGTCTATGAGCACCTACCTATATTTGGTTCTGGTTCAGCTTCTTAGGGCTTGACAAACACTGCTAATAAGCAAAGCCCACCTGTGCTTAAGCAGGTGCTGCCTTGCTGAAGCTGGGAGACAGGAACAGGCGGTTCATTTGCACACCTTAAGATTATAGAGTACCTCAGTGTAGCAGTTCTATCCCTCTATCTCTGGCCTTAGTCAGGGTTTTGATATTTCTGTATATTGGATAATGTTTTGTAAAACCTAATTGTATTTCCTTTCAGAAACAGCTATTTGCAACTATTTAAACACTGTACTTTTATGTCCTAAGTCTTGTGTCTAAACTGCAGGCATTGGTTTCCTATACATTTATAGATAATGGAAAAATATAGATGGGCTGGGGTTTTTTTGCTGTTGCAATTGTTTCACTAGAGGCAGACTGTTATGAATTAAATTAGTCTTAGCAGTTAAAGCTCTGAAAAGGCCAAAAAATCAGGAAGAGGGCATATGTCAGCCCTTCTGCTGGTATGTGGAAGGTTTCAACAGGCAGACAGAGGTCAACCTTGATGTTTTCATATTTACAGTGACAAGATACATAACACATCTGTTGAGTTTTGTGATCTTGTACTCAGTGCTATTGCTCTAAATCTGTCTTGCAGCTTTTAATGTAACTTAGTTAAAGCCAAGGTGGTTTTAAAATTGATTTTATTTTTCTTCAGGGTAAATTTTGTACTTTTTAAAAAAATTATTTCTGCATTTACCAACCGAGTCATTCTCTCAATGCTGCAGAGGACGCAGCAGGCAGAACAGCGAGCATGCCCACCCACATCACTCTCGCCAGCCAACTGTGCCGGGGAGCTGGAGCTGCTCATGCACTGGGCTGAGGCACAAAGCTGTCTTTGGAAACTTGCAGTTCCAGTTGCCCAACTCTCTCATTCAAGCATCATGTTATCCAGGCACAGACTGGAATGGCAGGGGCAAGGATTGATGTGGGGGGCTGAACTGCCGCCTATGCTGTTAGTTCTGAATAATTTGTAAAAGTGTTCTACATTTTGTAAACTTTTTAATGTGCTAAAACTTGGTTATGAGGTAACATTTGCAAATAAGGGGTAATTTGTGTATTTGTTTTTGTATTTTGGTCCATTTTTTTGTTGTTGCACCCTAAGTCCAGCCAACTGGGCAAATAGTTGTTAAATCTTTATATTGAAACAAATAAATGCATTTTAAGGGATACTGTACAGTTTTGTTATTCTAGACCTACTAGGCACTGTGTGCGTCTTGCGTATGACTTCGTAAAACTAGGTAGGAAAACTGAACTTGGCTTTCCACTTCAATTTGTAATACTAACAGATTTCTAGGGGGCCTTGAATATTTGACAGCTAATCACCAATCAGATAAGAATATGGATTCTCCTCTAAGCTGTCTGTAATGCTCGTCTTGGTCTACTCTGCATGTAGCCATTCCTTTAAAAGAGAGCAACGATTATCAGCATTTCTGGATAGTCTAAGCATTCAAGCAGGACTTGTGCCTGTTATCTGGCAATCCCCACAAGAGAAACCTGAGTCTACCTTGCTGACAGATCCTTTAATCATTGCTTAAATACTTCCTGTCCATATCTTATGGATGAAAAGCACAGGAAACAGTATATGATGTCTCTCTGTACTCTCCTTCCACTTCATTATGATGTGACATTTGAAAATAAGGGGTAATTTGTGCACTTGTTTTTGTATTTGCCACAACTTTGGTAGAGAATGTTGTTTATTTCCTGTCCTGTTCTATGTCACTTCACTAGAACAACAGAGAATAGAACAGAACGTGTACTGAAGATTTCAGCCTAAAACTTTGTCCAGAAAACTACTCGAAGGTACTTGAACTGAAGTTCCATCTCTAATGCACTTCACAAATGTTTCTGGCAGTAATTAAAGGACCTTTAGGTATACTGCAAGTGTTGTGACCCAGTCCATCTCAGACCAGCAAGCATGTAGTTGTGTAAGTTTCCTGGCAAATACCGTTCCTGGAAAGAGAAAATATTGAATATGCCCACCTTTCTGACTGGAGTTTATTATATGTGCGTTGCAGGAGGTTTTCACCAGTCTGGGAGCAGAATCAATACCACAGCTTCATTTCTCTAACAATGCTTAAAGCAGAATCATTATACTAGACTTCTGCCTAAGCATCAAGTGCTTTATGGAAACCTGAGCAATTTCTTTTTCACTTGCCACTGCTAGTTATTCTCTAAATCTCTCTGCAACTCTAATCATTAAGTCAGCCTTTCACTGTTTAATACCAACAATGTAGGTAAGTTGTCAGCTCTGAAGCATCCTTAATGCTCAGTGTTAGTTTCTTTTCAGTGTAATACTACATAGCAGGCTGAAGGAGCAAGAAGAGCAGGGAACTTTTGCTGGAAGTTTCACTAAGTATACACCTCAGTGAACTATGAGTTCTAGGTAGATGTTACCAATTTCAGACTAATGATACCAAATCTGTAAAATGCTAAAATGACAGTCTAAGCTATTTGCTTAAGTAGCTTTTTCCTGCAGAGTTAAATTTTATCTTCCACATAGAGGCTTCAAGCAAGTGGAGTAACATCTGTATCAATCCTCAACATCTGAAGATTACATGGATTTTTTAGTTATTTATTTTTTTAAGAATTTGCACCTATGGACAGGAGACACAAATCTTAGATTAGTCAAAGACAAAAACATGCGCAGGGGCACATTAAAATTTTCTGCTTTGTCTCAATAATTGTCTTACAGAGGGAGTACGTTCCCTTTCACTCATACTCAACAGAAAATGTCTCTCAGTGCAACAGACATTTAATTCAGGAAACACGGTTTTAGAAGTCAGTTTTCCCTCTGTCTTGGGAACTGTGTTTTGTCATCAGCACAGCTGGATGGGGGCTTTGCTGCCTCACAGGAGCACACGCCTTCCTCCCTCCTCAAACAAACATCCCTTCAGCATGAGCATAGCTGTCCACGCCGGGGGGAGGAGGATGGCCAAGCCTTCCTCCCCTCCTGCCAGGCACCCCAGGAAGCTCTGCCACCAAGCCAGAGTTACTATAGGGACACTGAAAACCAGTGCTGACAGTTACAGCTGTTGAACTAATGGTTCTGGTACGCTGTTCTCACTGGATCTCCTTCCCAAATTAAAAACTTAAAAATGGCCATACTGCCTTAGACTAAAAGTTTTGGGGGAAGGGAAAAAATTTCCTTCCCTGGCCCACCATACATTGAAGGAACCCCGTAAGTTAACGAAAAATCCAAACGATCACTTTTTTTCTGTAAAATGGGGTCAACATTGTTATGGAAATTAGGCTTGTCGGCCACCATAACAGGGCCCGACCCTAGGTTGCCGCAGAAAAGTTCAGAGCCAAAACAAAACAAATTAAATAATTAAATTTTAATGACGCGTGTGCAATAATTACAGCTCAAGCTGGGTGCCTCCAAAGAGGGACCCTAACATAAACAAATCCTGGGCAATTACAGTTTTTTCAACTTACATTTCCCACCCCTCACGCGGTAGTTAGACCAATAGTAATTTTTTGGTCTGGGGTCTCCTGCTCCTCATTGGGTCTCATCGTCATTCTGAGGTAAGCTGTTTTTCTCCTTATTTTTGTTTTTTGCGGTCTCTGATGACGGTTGTACCTCTGTTTTTGTTGGGTCTTACTGTTGTGTCTCAAGGTCCTGAGGAGGAGGAGGAGGTGATTCTAAAGCATAACAATTATCACTGCCCCAGCAGTGAGCTAAGGCTTTGTCCCTCAAGGTCCTAATGCCCTGCACTGGTCTTATTTCAAAGCCTTGACACCCTCCCTTTCGGAGTGTGAGACGCAGGAATGCAGACCGCTTGTAACTTCCTTAGCTTCCTAGCTTGAACCAGCTCTGAGGCCCTTTTCTTACTGGACTAAGTAAAAGTTCATTACTTTATCTAAGTGCGGCCTAAGGCTTCAGCAAATTTAGCGCCTCATGCTAAGCAAGTTTCATAGAAGTTGTGCTAAGCGGCTACCTCTAGACAGTTTCGGTTCGCTATTCTTTAACAACATGACTAATGTACCCATTAGCTGGACACGACATGAAATAAATCGCTCATGGCAACGCAAACCTTGATATTCTTTAAAATTACACCTTCTACTATGAGATTAATATGAAGAAAGTATACTGAAATTATTTCCTTGAAGATATTATTTGACATAAATTTTGCTGCATGAATTCATTTTTCAACTTAGTACTATTTATCCTGTTGAATAATGTTCCTATTGTAGCGCGGGGAAGCGTATTGGTCACACCAGTGTAACTGGTTCTGCAACCAAGCTGCGTTCTGTGAAAGTCAGAACCACTTCCACCTCTCAGAGAGGAAGAGGCCCAATGCTGGACATAATTCAGTGTTTAAAGTTAGACATAAAAAGTACAAAACTGGACCTGAAATGCTGATATAAGTTGGAGTGTTCAGTGACTCACTTCTGAATTAGACTGCAAGCTGCACCTGTCCAGTTTGTTCCTACAGTAGGCAAAATGAAAAGACTGAGTTAATCTCAGAGAAATATTCCTAACGTCATTAGCATCTAAAACACCAATTTCAAATGTTCCAATAAAAACAAACAAAAAAACTGACCAAGCCACACAATTAAGCAGAGAAACATAAAAAGAAATGGTGATTCTTTTTCCTTATTTTATTGGATAAATGATTTAAAAGGTAATAACAATAGTGTTAAAACTACTACAATATCTTTCCACAGCCATATCTCACAGACCCACAGATAACCTTCTATATAATTATTTTTTGCTTTTTCCTCATTTTTATCTTTTAAGCCATACTTATATTAAAATGCCCATTTCAACAGTTTCTTCACACTAATAGCAATTAAATGTGGAAGGAAGGAGGATCTAGTTATAAAGGAAGGGGTTTCAGGTAATCTGTGATATTATTGTAATCAATCAAGTTGCTAAGGAAGGAAGGAAAAGAGAGAGGCCTTACAAGCTACTCCAGGTAGCTTTAAGCCTATTGTGTGTCACCGTTGCATTACAGATAACTCAGGATGCTGGTGAACAATTCAAAGTAGTTTTTTGGTAACATATAAAACACTAAAATAACTTAGAAACTAGATCCAAATATTTTGAAAAGAATCAACTTTGATATACAAAAACAGTCATAAGTTGTTACAAAAGTTTCAAACAAAAGTTTGTTTTCTCAGTGCGTTTATGTACCAGCGCAATTACTGGGTCCAGAGCAAAGAAAGAGGTTTTTATTCTTTACTTTTTCTTTAACAGTAATAAAAAATGAGGAAAACATATCTTTGTATATAAAGAATCATTGCTGGTCTTAAGAATAAATGTAACCAGAAACCCTTAAATCTGAGAGGCACACTTTGGGTTTCCTTTTTTTCTATTTTTTTCTTTTTTTTCTTTTTTTTTCCAACATAAAAGGAAAGTCACCAGTTTATTTAAATGGAGTAGCTACTCAGACGCCCCAAATAAACTTAATTCAATTAACATCACTAGCAAAAATCAGTTAGAAACTGTACAAAAATAAAAAAGTTAATACATTTAATCCTGCAGGGATTTTGTAAGGACTGGAAGGCAGGCTTTAGGAGCAGCATTTGGGCATGGCTGGAGGCTTCTTTGGTTCGATCTAACACACACAAGAGATGTAACCTACTCCAGGCAACAATTTTAAAACCCCGCACATTTGAAGACAAGTAAGGAGGTCCATATACAAACGCCAGGGTGTGCCAGTGGATTGGACTGTCTCGATTAAACAGCAGTATATCTGAGGTCAGAACTCGAGCGTGTCCTCCCCCTGCCACCAGCAGCAGCGGGGCGGAGATGGTGGGACGTCAGTGCTACAGCAGTCGGGGCAGAAGGCGGCCGCTTGAAGCACGACTGAGCAGCAGCTTCACGTCAGCTCTAGGGGTTTGTCGTCTAACTCAGTTTACAGAGCATGGTTTTTAGGAACATTAAGCAAAAGAATTAAAAGAAAACCCTTTTAATGGAATAAGGCAAACTGATTAGTGCTCATTGGAAGTTAGCGTTCCAACTTAAAACAGTGAAACAGGCTACGTGGTTGTACCTTAACTTCTTATAAAGTACCCCAAATAATAAAAAAAAGTCTTTATCTAAAACCAGCGACGTATCTGAAAGGGCAATAAACATAATTACAAGGGAAGGCCATTTACGAAAGCGTTTCTTGATCAGCTTTAAGCAAACAGACCTATTCTGTCCCAGTGCATGTCACAGCGAACTGCACATTTTGTACAAATAAACCCACAATTACACAGAAAACATCTGTAGCATTCTCAGCACTTGCGTGCTGAGGAGGTAGGTGCCCTAGAAACACTGTAGACAGACTGATTATTCTAAGCATTTTTATAAAATATCATACAAATCTGATTGACCGTAGACTTTGTAACAGTTTTTTTAATTAGTGATACAAAACTCTGGTCCAGAAGGGTCTGGCATTAACTCATTTTAAAAGCACACCTTTACAGTTTGAACCATATTTTTAAGCAACGGCTACTGAGAGTTAGACAAAAATGCGTTGTGCATTATGCTGTGTACAAAAAGGAGACAAAACCAAGCCACGGTGGGAAGTATTGCTGACCTCGTCCTTAAAAACCTGCAGGATTGTTTATTCATCAGTATAGCATTACTACACTGGTAAGAAATTCCGTATAACATCTGCATATATTGAAGATTTTTTAAAAAAATCTGATATGATTTTAGATCCGCATGACCAGTCACGTGACCTGCTTGAGGTTGATTAGCACCTTTCAATACATATATATTTTTATATATAATAGATCTTTTTAAAAAACTTCTAACAATGAGCTCATACAGAAGCATGAGCATGCTGTAACGAGATGACAGATAAAGATGGGGTTGGATGACTTCTTTTTGCAGCAGACAATATGATTCAGTTTGTGCTCAGTTTCACCTATAAGGGCAAAGAGGAGAGGCGGAAAAAAAACCAAAAACCAAAAAAAACCCCTCTGTCAGGTAGCCACTTGTTCACAATTTCCACTTGAAGATTAATCCATTTAAAAATGTTCCCCAAGTAGAAACACAACAGTATCATCCAAAATAGCCTCTATATAAACTTCTATTAATTTCTGCAGCATCTGCCTGGCACCTCTTGGCTCCTGAATTTTCAGGCCCTCTGTTTATTTATAAATTAAGGCACCACAACTGAAAATGTTAATATTTGAACATCAGATGCTGTGGATGAAGGAATGCCGAAGACCTTCTATAAGAACCTCCATAAAAATTAAGTAGCAAAGCTAATCTCACATAAGGGATGAGCATAATTTATCCAAATCTCTTTTTGAAACACTGAAACATTTACAATTAGTCTGACATTTGTTACATCTTAACTCAATTTAGCTATTGGAATTCTGTTGTATGTATTTTTTACAAACCTTTGTTATTTGAAATAACTGTAATTTCTGCTTACTGCAGTTTACTCATCCGTATTAGGAAGGTCTTTTCTATAACAGATAGGATGTGTTATCCCCTAGAACATGCGCTGAACTATGACAGGTATTAGTGGGAGTTCTGCCCCCCCATGGCTGGGGGCGCCGGGCCCGCCTCTGAGCCGCGCTCCCTCACGGAGCCGAGATCCGCTCCCGCTGCCTGAGGTCCCGGGCCGCTGCTCTGAGGGCGCCGATCGCGGCGCGCTGGCGAAGGGCCGTTGGGCGCGCGGACGAGGGGCCGTTGGGCGAGGGGGGCCGTTGGGCGAGGGGCCGCTCGGCGGCCGTCCGGCGTCCAATCAGCGGCCGTCCGGCGTCCAATCAGCGGCCGTCCGGCGTCCAATCAGCGGCGGCTGGACGCGCAGGGCTGTCGCACGGCCCCGAGGGGCAGGGGGAGCAGGGCGCGCAGGCGGGGGAGGCCGAGGCCGAGGGCAGCGAGCCGAGGAGCCCGGCGCAGGACGGCGTGGGGGCCGGGTAAGGGGAGAGAGGCGGCCGCGGGGCGGGGCACGTGGGAGTGCCGGCCGAGGAGAAAGGCAGTCCTGTAACGCTCAGGCGGAGGAGAGTGAAGGGTGTTAACGGGGCTGGGAGGGTAACGGGTCTCGGGGCGAGCGGCTGGCACCGCCGTGCAGTGACCCCGTTCATCTGTAACTCCTCTCCCCTTGCAGGCTGTTGCTTGCAGTTACCGTCCTGGCGTCAAGAGGCAAACCCCCCAGTGTAGCCTTGTTGTGGGCTGCTGGCTTCTCCTGAAGCTCGGGAGGGAACAGAGGGGACGTCCTTGCATTTCATGTTTCGTCAGCCCGACAGCATTTTGGCTTTGATTCCATCTTGCTCCTACCTGTTCCTGGACAGTGACGGGGAGGAGAAGAGGCACTATCCCACCATGTCCCGTTACAGCCTCCATAATCTCCTGGACTGGCTGTACGGGGGGGTGGAGCCCAGCTTTGCTGGCAATGGAGGGCCAGAATGCGCTGCCTTTCTCTCCGGGCAGCAGCGTCTGCTGGAGAGCTTGGTCTTCCTCAGTGTGGGTTTTGTGGAGATCCTTCTGTCCCTGTGGAAGCTGAGGCAGCTGCACTGCAGGGAGCTGGAGGGTCATCTGCTACAGCAGCCCCAGGCTAAGCAGGAGAGCTTGGGCAAAAATCTGCTACTGGTGGCTCTCTGTCTCATCTTTGGGCTGGAGGTGGGGTTCAAGTTTGCTACCAAGACTGTCATTTACCTGCTGAGTCCATGTCATGTGGTCACTATGATGGAGGTAAGGCCCATGTGTGGTTACCAGGAAGTTTGCTTTAGCTTTATACTTGCAAGGCAGTATTTTTATATAGTCAGTTGTGGACCAAAAGTGCATAACAAGGGTACAAATGTCAAGAATTGATATAAATTTTTAATAATGATTTAGTTTTTAATTGGCCAAACTGAAATCGATGAAGAAGCAAACGTCAAATGAAAATACTAATGTCAAACTTCCTGCTTGGAAAGGCAAAAGATTAGTTACCTTTACCTGATCATTGCTTCAAGAATAGAAAATGCTGTTTCCAGTGACAGTAGTGGTAAAATTTGCACCAAATTTAATGAAAGCAAGGCTGTTGCTAACAGGCTGATGTAGTTCACTGGTAACGTTTTCAGGTAAGTTTTTTTTCAGGGATGTGAATGTGTTTTGTGAAGTTGTTGAAGAAATGAATTACTCCTCGTGCAGAAAATTTTGATACTGGCTTTCTAATTTTAAAAGCTGAATGGTAAGGAGGCCAGTCTTACCTCTGTCACATTTATCTGTGGGATGAAATAAGTGGTCTGGCTGAATACCTGTGGGTACACTGTGTAACTTAATGACTTGTGTCTAGCTTGCAGATGCACTTTAATATACAGTTTGTGTAGCGGTTGGAATACTGGAAATGTTCATAAACAATTATTGAACTGTGATATCTAAACCTTATGAGCTCTATTTTCCAATGGTCCTGTACATGTACCTAGAAGTCACCTTCACTGAGAATGTAATTATTTTTGACATCTCCCAAACTCCTTTATAATTTTGTTTAATTTCTCTAATGCTCTAGCCTCAACACTGGACAATTTACAAAATTTAAGCTCAAGAATTAATAAAAGAATGTCAAAAAGACTTTCATAAAAGCTGCCATGATAAAAATATCTGTCTAATAGCAATAACAAATAAAAATCAAACCAATGTAGTTCTTACTCTCAGTCTCCCTTTGCAGAAGGCAAAGGATCAGGGGCAACTGATCTAGGCTGTATCAGATCAAGCCAGTTCTTACTTTCACTCCTGGAGAGCATTTTCTGAAAAAGGAATGGTAACATTGTTTTCTTGTAGTACCAGAGGTCTAAGGGAGATGGGTATCCATTTAAGAGGGGAAAACCAAGCTCTTTACAGAAATATGCAAGACATTTATAGCAATTAACTTGCTGTTCCAGAACTTAATTAGTAGGGTATGTAAATTGCTCGGCAGTGATGCAACGTTAGCTCATAGGACTATAGGACGCTTGCTGCCCATAAAGTAGTAACAATAGCTGTGCAATCAATTAGTCAATATTGGTAATGAAATGGAAAACATAAGTTAGGCAAGAGCTGTAGAAATATTTGAGAAATGAAAAGAAATGGAATGTGGCCATGTTATTTTAACTCTTAATATTTACTGGAAGATTTTCCGATTAATTCTCTGGATTAGAAGGTAAGGTTAGATTACTGTTATGACAGATAAGTTTAGTTCCCCTGATATGGTATTATGATATTATGTTACAATAGTAATGTGATATTTATTATAGGTGTTCAGAAAAAGCTGGTATTTATGCATAAATCAGGGAGCTACTATTATTTAGCTCATTTATTAATGGTCTCCTCCGGGAAGACAGAGATTTACCTTTTGTAGCGAGGCATGGGCAACTCTTTTTAAATAATCTCTTTCAGACCACAGTTGCAAACCAGTTGTGGAGCATGTTTAAATCTATGCTAATAACTAATTGGAAATTAGTTATTATACAGCAATTTATTCTGTGAAATTCAGAAGATGGTATGTCAGCAAAATGCAGAAGTTACGCCTCTTCATCTTTAAACAGCTGCCTTAGGTATAGGTAGGCCCATGTTTAATGTCGAGGATGAAAACAGTTGCAAAACAACAGCGTTCAATAGAGAAAACAAGTTAGATAACAAGACTGATGTCTTCCATCAGCAAGAAAAAATATATACGGTTGGAATCTTGTGAGTTTTGTTCTTCTGCTCTGAGTTTGCTCAAGGCAGCAGGTTGGCAATGAGATATATGAAAATACAATGTTACCATTTTCTTCTGTTCTTACAATTGTTTGTACATAATCCTGCTGCTGGGCCTAAACAATAGGCTGAACAGTGGTAGGAGGTGAAGAGATGAAACGTGCTGCAACATTTGAGGTCACTGAAAGGGAAGCCAACAGTAGCTGTTGGTAAAGGTCTCTTCTTGCACTCGATTTCTATTTTCCTTTTCTAAGCTGAGACTATTTCATCTCAGAGCAACAAAGGCTCTGGGCTGTAAGCCAGAAATATTTGGAACTGGAAACTGCCCTCCAATTTTGTCTGCATAAAAGCAAAAGTCCTGCTTTTGAATGACCTAAAAGTGAAATGAACTAACAAAATAAAATGAGACTTAAACCTTGCGGTGTATTTGAGTAGACAAAACTGCATAATATAATGGTTACTGAGTTGTGCAAATAAATGTGTTTTGTTCAGGTGTCTAATTTCTGCATATCACTTACGCCAACCAGTGTTCAAATCAAATCTCCTTCATAAGCAGGAAGAACTAGTTTAGATGTGTCATCAGAAGGCTAAAGTGTTGGTCAAACGAACATACTCGTTTAAACTACCAAAACAGTTCTCTTGGTTAATCAGATTCAGAGAGCTTGTTGCCATCCTGTCAGCTAGTTGAATCATCTAGAAATAATACAGTTTATTTCCACACCTGGACTTAGTTTAGGTTTCTTGCTTAACTTTTGGAGGAAGAATGACAATGTTGTTTTTTCACCTGTGATGTAAGTGCAGCATCATTTAAAAAAGGGTGGGGGGAACCGAAACTATTTGTTTCTTGATAAGCTGCTTTTTTTTTTTTTTTTTTTTTTTTTTTTTTGGATAAAGGTAGAATGGGAATTTTTGTAGTATCTTTGACAGCTATCCCACGGGGATGGAGGTGTATTTGTGCAGTGCAGTTATTTAGTTGGTGTGGTGTAGCAGGAGAAATGGCCTCTATAGAAAGTAAGAATTCTGTTATAGCTTGACTTTTTTTTTTTTTTTTTTAAGTTCTTTCTCTACATGGAGTGCTCTTACTGAAGATGATTTGAATACCTCTTAAAGAAAAAAAAAAGAAAAAAAAGAGAAAAACAGTTATTAAGACTGAGTATGTGATTGGACCAATGATACTGCTGTAAACCTGGCATGAAAGGGTATGCTAAAGGGGACACATTTTAAGACCAGTAGTGTATTGCAATCCTGTTTTTCCTTGTATAGCAGGAAAAGATTTACCATATGTATAGAACATACCTTTGGCTGGAATAGACTGTCCTAAATGCAAAATTTATGTCCTTAAGAAAATGCTTTTTAGGAAATAGTCACACATTGCTGGATGGTTCTATCAAACAATGATCTTTTTAGGCAAAGGGAACTAAATTAAAGGGAAAGTGGGGGGGGGGAAGACAAGGGGAAGAAATGTCTAAAATATAGGGGAGTTGAGTTTCACGCAGTGATCTTGATCTTAGAGCTGAACTTTGTATAATTAAAATCACTGCTAAGTACATCTGTAATTTGATAAATAATAAATCCTATGTTCACTATTTCCAGTTTTAGCTTCTTTAGAGACCTGGAGCCTTCCTGTCCTCTGTAAGAGGCTACTGTGTTTTTTAGAAACAATGGGCTGTTTTTAGAACGTACGTAATAAATATAGCTTGACTGAGTCTGCATCATTTGGGAATCTGTCCCAGCGTATAATTCATTAATTCTCTCTCTCTCCCTCCCCCTCCCCCTTCCTCCCCTCCCCCCCCCCCCCCAATTTTTTAAACATTGGAAAAAATCTGATTAGGTGGTCAAATGTGATTTTTAGGTGTGATTGTAAATTTAATTTTCATACACTGCTCCTAAATATCTTTTAATATTTGGAAGAGTCCAGTGTGTGTGTTTTTTATATTCTCTCTCTTCAAAACCTTGAATTAAAAATCTAGGGTCATTTGTAGCCTGTTGTTTGATAGTGGGTATGAAGAACGTTTGATTACATAAATTCAGTAAATATTTATAGAAATGACACTAAATAATGGCAACAACTGTATTGGGTAATGTGAGCAATAGCCTGCATGTAAAAGTTTAATGAGTTATGCAATTTTTAAAGGGCAGCAGTATTCTAAAGCAAAGCTATTTTTTACAGAGTTTCATTCACTGCTGCATGTATTATGATTCTTGGGGAAGATATAGAGGAGTGAAGGCAAAATTTCCTATGACAATGTAAGCTCTCCAAAATGTAAGGAGATATATATGAGCATATATATGGAGCATAGTATACCTTACAGCTTATTCCCAAATCAGTACATTTAGCAGCTGTGTGAGCCTGTTGTAGCAAGGTCAACAATCCTTTCAGTGGTCTGAAATATTATCTGGTAGACATGAAATCCTTCATTTAAACTTAAGTGGAAGATGTGCATAATCGCAGCTCATAAACATCAGATGATGAAGCATGCTGCTTGTCTTCAGCATAAAACAAGTCTTTCTTTCTCTAACTGCAAATTAACTTGCAATACTTCCTCTTAAAGCTGATTCCTGGAAAGGAAAATCATCATAGTGTGTGGTGAAAAAGGGCAGATAGAGAACAACTGAAGCACCGAGAGCACCAGTATTTCTTGGCGGCAAGGCTTATTTCTTGCCAAAGGGTGTATTTCACTGCTAGAAGGATGGCAGTAGTTCAAGGGGCACAGGTATGTTGTGTCATGTCATGTCATGTGGTAAGGGTTTGTATTTATTCAGATTGACAAGTAATTAGTGCCAAGTGAATTTAGTTGTTTATACTTTAATACTTTGGTAGTTAGTGAAATGCCAACTTAAATTACCAGGAATATGGTGCTATATGCCTTGGGGTTTTTTTGGATTATGTCACTGTTCCGGTTTCTTTGGCTAACATGATGTTCTATAATAAAAACAACTATTACATATGTATCATCCTGATGTTTTTAAAGATTGCCTCTTGCTCCAGAAGTACTTAGTATGGTACATGGTGTTAATTTTTTAACATAATCAAAAATCATCTCCAAATACCTTATTAGTGAGACTGAGAAGAACAGTACGAATCTCTGGGTAATCACAGGGGAATCTCTGGGTAATCCTGCAGCTTGGAAAAATAGAAACTTATTGCATTCTAGCTTCTCTATCAAGCCAAAAACTTAAATTCTCTTAATTCTCTCAGCTAAACCCTCTTAATTCTATCAGCTTCTGATGTTATATATAAAGCAGGAGTATTCTTGATTGAGCTCATTAATAAAGCGTTTTTATGCAAAAGAAGGACTAACCTATAACTCTGAAGTCCAGGGAAATAAATGTAATAAGCCAATCACTGAAGATGTAGTGGTTAGTGATTATCTCCAAAATATAATTCTCTTTGCCAATATGGAAAACAAATTATGGATTTTTGACTAGAAAACGTTGGTGGGACTGCAGGTGACTCGTATTTTACTCGGATATAGGGCTCTGCAGCGAGTGCTCAGAAAACTGGGAGAAAAACATTTCTGTTCTTCAGTACTTTGTCCACCTGAAGAAATTACAAAGGGTATAGATAGATGCAGTATTGTGAAAGGACTGAGAGTAGTTGAAACTCAGCTTTGTGGACAAACTGCAAAGGCAAGTATGGATGGTATGTGTTTTAAGGTATGATGTACATGACCATTAAAAGACTAAAAATTTTTAGAGAACAAATCTAGGAAAAGAAAGCCTTTTCCATACGGTATTGTAGCAGCTATGAGGTAGAAGATAAGTCATGTATCAAGCTAAGTTTATAGTTGTTTGCATAATTCTTCCTTCATAACAGAACTTAATTCAGTTTGGACTGATCCCTTATACGTATGGTAATTGTGAATGTCGGTGACTGTACTTTTCCTGAGAATTAATTGAAATCCTATGATCTAAGATAGTTGCTCTCTGGGTAAAAAATTAAAAATAATTTTATACAGTCATCTTCTAAGTTGTGCTCAAGAAAAAAAATCAGTGTGCTTAAGACTCGTTTTATTATCATAATTATCCTGACATACTCAAAAGGTACTATTTTGAAACTTACTTTTCAAATCCTACTAGAATAACATCAGCTGTTTTTATTTCATCTTTTAAATTAGCTCTGTAAACTCCAAAAAACAGTGTAGACTGGTTTCTTTCATATCTATATTTTGTGTTTGATGGCACTCTTTAATGGAAACCTTTTTCATGTGCAATGCCATTTTGACCTTTTTTTATTATTATTATTTTAGGCTTTGGGAGGCACTTACAAGGTGTCTCTGCCCTGCCTGGACATCAGTTTGGACAAAAGCTATGGGAAGTTAATTATCTGAAAGTTGATCTTGCAGTCTATCAAATTTGGTTGCCATTGGCCAACAGGATCAAAAGGTAGTAAAGGCAGAATGCTTGTATCTGTACAGGCGATGAACATAATATTCTATTTTTAGGAGGGAAAAAAAGAGTCTAAATGAAATTGAATAAAGTCAAAGAACTTTTTGTAAAACAAAGTCTAGAAGAGGTAGCCCAATAAAACAAGGAAAATATAAGATTATGCAGAGTCTTCAATAAAACTACCAATAAACTCCCAAATAACCTTCATCTTCCCAAATCATTGTCCACTATCTGCATATCTTTGCCAAAACATCTATTGAGGCTGAAGATGCAATCATCCCCCTGTATTGGCCAGGAAAGAAAAGCTAGAAACATTCAGTATACCATTCAGGTTTTAATCTACAGAATAGCCCACAAGAAAGTTAATTTTAATGTTTGTAACAATGTATGATTTCCCCCCCCCCCCCCAAAATATCAATAATTTACTTTTTTGTGATATTAGGCGACATTATTTTGCTTTTAGAACAGAGGAACAGAAAGGTTGAAACTGAAGTGTCCATTATTGGGGGCAGGGGGAAATAAAGGAGGAGAGAGGCAGATTATATGATCAAGTTACTGAAGACTTGAGTTTTAACGCCTCGATGAATTAAGGTCTTTTAATTCTACAATTGTCTTCATTTTAGCATTTTATTTTTTTCAGCTTCCCTGATCTTTTAACATTGTTTCCTTAATGTCTTCATGCTTTGTTGCTGTGGCAGATTCCCTGAAAAGCAGTTTAGTTTTTTGGAGGGAATATTAGTAAATTTATCCTTGTAACATGTCAAATATGAAAGAGCTGCATATCTTAGGAAATGGTATATAAACAAGGTTTTTTTCAGAATGTGCTTTTTTTGTCTACTGAAGGAATAAATGTATATGGTCCTTAAACTGTTTCATCAGCACAACTGAGGGATTGGTGAACTGTGACAATAAAAAGGTATTAGTGACTTGAGGCAGAGTAGAGCAAGAATATGCTAAAATGGTTTTGCTTCTGTAGGAAGCTGTGATATGAAACTTCATGCTTTGCATATGTAACAAAAGTGAATAGATATGAATATGCATATGAAAATCTTATTGGGAACATGTGAGCTTTCACGGAATCATTGACAGATGTAAATGCAAGTTAAACCTGTAGTATTTTATTAGGAAGTTGGAGACTTGAATATTATTTTTCTAGTCAGCATTTTTTTTCTTCTCCCCCAGATTAGTTTCTTATTGTCACCTTTTGCTAACAGCATTAAGCTAGGAGTGGGGAAGGAAGTAACCCACTACTAGTGAAGGCCTAGTGCAGATGGTGATTAGAGGAAAAGGAAGAAAAATAGCCTCAGTGCACTTTTTTTCCCTCTGAACTATACCTAAGATGTCATTACTAATGCTGCTGTGATACACATAGGAAGACCTGAGTCCTATGTTAATAATTAATCCTAAAATACGAGAAGTCTAGAAAATCTTTCACCTAGGACTATATAATGGAAGAAACGGAGTACAGGTTCTTCTGATAAACAAGCTAAGCCTATGTAAGGGGAGACTAACCTAGAATGTCCCAATGAATATATATATATTTACAAGACATTACTTAGTCTTTAGAGTAGAAGATGGAAATTGTTCAGCTTGCTACACCTCTCTCATCCCCAGGTTGAAACTGGGAGGTTGGAAGGAGGGGCAGGCAGCTTCAGATGTTCCCAGAGTCTGTTTTGTGTAACACAGGAACCACTTTTTACTGTAGTGTTATGTAATGCTTTGCCAGCAATGTTGCTTTGAATTGTGAGTACTCTTAACAATAGATTAACAGTTCCACAGGACAAATTAATTAATCCCTGAATCCATCTGACAGCTGCAGAAAGGCAACTGTGCTTCTTATGCTGAGAGGTTAAGTACGTTTTAATTGTTGCTGTATAGCAAGGAGAATGTAACAATCTCTTAGTGTCCGTTCTCTTTTCAGATTTGGCATTCTAAAAGATCTTAACCTTATCTCCTGATTTGTCAAACTGTATTTATGAGTTTTAAAGAGTTGCTTTTTAGTAGGCACACAGATGGCTTCTAAATGATATGGCTGCTTTGTGCTGAATTGATAATTAATAAAAATGATCAACATCTAATTTACAGCCTTGATTCGGTATCGAGGTTTATGGTGGAGTTATTAAAGCATATTACTTTCTGATAAGAAATAATAGGTTGATTGTTTTGAACTTATTTTAAAAATGAATTCTAGACTTAACAAAATCTTCTTCACCTTTTAAATTATCCAGCTGCTTGAATGTTCCTTGCCTTATGTTTTATCATTGTAGGGGGGAAATGGATATTTTTCACGTTTACAGTGAAAGCCAATGTACTGTAACCTTTTAAACATACCTTTTAATCTCTTTTGCTCTAGAGGGTACTTTGATACACCTAAGAAAGAGTAAAGGCTTTTATTTAGGTAGAGATTGAGCAGAGGGTTACCCTCCTCCTCCCCTCCCCCCTTTTTTCTCTTTTTCTTTAATTCATTCCAGAATTTGGTCATGGATTTTTCATATTGCTCTGAATGTTGCAAGTAGCAATTAAAAGCTAACCTCTTCATTTCAAAATAGTGTATTAAAACAATCAATTTATGACCTGGTTAATTGAGCATGACTGGAGTGTTTGAAAAGAAAGATACATTTCCAGTCTGCTGCGGCTGCAACCAGGCACTAAATCAAACAGATGGCTCACAGAGACAGGCAAGCTGCTGTTATTAAAGGTAAATGAAATCTTCTGTGCTGCATTTATGAGACATGAGAGTTTTACCTGTAGCATGCTCAGGCAACTTTTGCCAGAAACAACTTTCCTTGGACTTCTGTAAACATTCCTATCTATGTGATGGGTGCTACTTTGTCTGAAGCTTAATCTGGAATAGTTAGTTGCGTGACTTGTTCTTTCCTTCCCCTTCTGCCTTTTTGATCATCTTCTTTTGCCGTTAGTTTATTTCTGATCAAGCAAAATCATCTTTCTGCATATCTGTCTCTCAGTAGGACAAAGATTAGTAGAAGACAAGTGTTTCATGACAAGTTTTGACTATACTCTCTCCCTCAATTCACCAACTCAAAAATAATGTCATTAAAATACTTCTAAAGGGAGCTTTAGGTGTAATATTTTGAAGAGTGTTGGAATATTTTGGAATCCAAAACTGGAGAGGCAGCCAAGTAATAGAAAAAACCCCAGCTCTCCTTACTCATAGTGCACATGGAGTGGCACAGTAACATTAAATAAATTGGAAGGTATCCAGGCCTAGATATTTGAAAAGATATTTTACTTCAGTTCAGATACATTATTGCTATTATACTCTTTAGTTGCATCCTTTTCAAATGAAAGATTGTGCTTCCCTTTTGAGAACAGCTCTTGGGATTTTTAGTAGTCTTGCTTTCTGAAATGCTGATTAGTCAAACTAGTGGTGGAATGTGGCTTTATCAAATGTCAAAGAAGCGAGGAACCATTAGACAAACAGACAAATGGGAAAATTTGTGGCTGACATGAGAAATGATTTTTGAAATGGCAGTGTTCTCATAAACCTTTTGGAGCTTGTAAAACAAATCTATACCTTCTCATCAGTATCTGAGAATTCTTCTAGACTTGACTCCAGCATGTATCATAGCCTTTCATTTTAGAGATTTAATCAGCTGTTTTTAGGATCTCAATTGTAGGCTAGTCATGCCTTATAATGGCAAGATGGGGAAAATGCTAGCAATCTTCCTAACGTAGTAAATTTTAGCTACTATAGGTAGTAGCCTGGTAACATATCAGGACATTTACATCTTGAAGTTTGAGTTTCTCTCAACATCTGAGCATGTTGGATTTGTAATAATGCCATTTAGGAAAATCTGCTTGCATCAGGGACTTTTTTTTTCCCCCCCTCCACCAAAAGTGATTGATAGCAAATGTACTTAAGAGGCACTGCTGGATTAAAAAAACAAACAACCCTCCCCCTCACCCAATCCCTTTCCTTTCTTACCATGTCCAATCTAGCAATACAGTTAAATGGAAAATGGAAAACTCCATGTGTCTGACTGTGTTCTTTACCTCTTTCCAACTCATACGGGTGCACATGCACATTGCTGAAGTCTAGATTTGCAAATTGTGAAAGACTGTTTAAATAAAATTATTTCCATATGAACTGGAAAAATCAAATAATGGAAACCTCGAATATCTCAAAACTGATCTGGTAATTGCAGCGTAAGTAATGCTTTAAAGTGCAAGAAGTGAAAATACTATTAGGGGTTACCATAGTGCATGCAGATTAGAAAATTAATTTGTCTTAAGTGAGCTGTCAGGTTAATGTTAACATAGTTCATTGTGGTTTCATAAAGTTGCAGTCTTTTGTGAATTTTAGGTGTTTGTTCCAACATTAAATTTGTTCACACTTTGGAGATGTGGGTGCATTTTAATATTTTTGCCATTAGGAAAACTGATATAATCAATAAAAGCCCCCAAACTTGCTGCAAAATACCACTTTATTTCAGTGGATATCTAGCCTTTTTTCCATGCATGTTATTTTTGACTTTTACCTAGAGACATTACTGCAATGTCAAGGAGTAATTTTTTTGTAAATTCTGACTTCTAAAAATGCATTTATAAAAAAAAAAAAAAAGAATTACCTGTTTTCCCCAGTTCCTTATTCCCTCTGAGTGGTTATGCTTGCTTCCGGTGATTAAAAGGGAAGGAGCTTAACAGGAATTTGTGGAGGGCAAATGTAATACTTTGTGATATCTACGTATTGCTATCTTCTCGATCCTGCCAGGAAATTAAAGGTAGGGAAGGCATACTTTGCAGAATATTCCTTTTGGACTAGCTGACAAATGAAGAGTTGGCATACATTACCATAGGAATAGTGAAGACTGCCTTTTCTCTCTCTGTGTTTTTTGCATGGGAGGAGAGGACTGATACACAAGGGAGAGAAATGTTCCATTGACCTCACTTAACAGTGGTGTGAATCCTAATAGACTTTGCTGTGCTCACTTCTTAGAGAGAACAGTGCGTCTAAGTCCAAAGGAAGAAACATTTTGCTCTAGGTCATAATGTTTCTATCTTTTGATCCCTGTGCAGCTCTGTAGTCTCTCACATGATCCTGTCTGTCACTACAGAAGTTCTCCTCGATAAATTCATGCAATATTACCTTGATAAGGTCTTCAGAATAGTCCTTTTACATACAGGCTCTACTACCTACCACAGTAATGCAGATGACTAATAAATTAGATTTAAGAAAATAATGATCGCTGCTGTTTAAGGAGCTCAGACATGATATTTCTTGGAAACTCCATCAAATACTGAATGATTGGATCACATACATGTTCACTCTATACAATTTTTAAGCATATTAATGCAGGGGGGGAAATATCCTTTTCCTTCTTTGCAGTCTGTCCCAGAGCTGCAGATATCACTTGGAGCTTTCTCTTCTTTCTCAGTGCATGGTTCAAGAAATGCATTATGGAACAGGCTGATTCTCAACCCAGTCCTGGGTTGGTTCAATGCAACCATGAGTTTAGTCTCTTTCAGGTCTCCTCTCAGTAGACGAATAGCTAAGCAGTGCAATCCTCTCCCTTACAGTCTCCAACTTCTAACAGCCCTGGTGACCCATCATGTGTTCTGGTGTGACCTTTGTATTTGGGCTTGTGCAGAGGGAGTGCTGCTCATGCAGTTCTTCGTGCCAGAAATATTTCCCATGGGGATGGACGGTACTTATGGTCTTGCAGAGCAACTAGGAATTTGACTGACTTTCTGACTTCTGTTTTCTTCTGGGTCCTCAGGCTTGAAGTGAAGTTCTGTTTGCAGATTTACCAGTGTTTTGAATTTCTTTGTAGTTTATTACTTGAAAAGAATCTCAGAATCTCCTGGTCCTGTGCTGGTGAAAGATTGAAATGCTGCTTTCTGTCTCAAGCATCCTGACTCACAGTGCTGTGCCCACGTAAGGAAACGCACAGATAACAAGTCCTAAGACCACCCATGATTTTGTATCCTCTCTTTCTCTCGCTCCCCTCAGCCCAAAATCTTTTTCAGGTCGAAGATGCTTGATGTGTTAAATTGATCCATGTATGGAAGCTATTCAATACATTTTGATCATTCTTGTTGACTTCTGTAACCCTTTCCCAAATCTGCTGTCTTTTGGGTGGGTGGTGTGTGTGTAAAAGTGAGAGGGAAGGGAATGACCAAAACTGTGCCCAGAATTCAGCAGGTCAGACAATGAATATTTTATAGCTTATTTTTCCTCTCTCAAATGTTACTTTGTACATTTTGGGCTTCCAGTTAATTCTTTTGTCCTTCTTTTCCTTTGTAACACGTGAAAATATAATGGGTAAAATGAGGAGGGATATTGCGGTTGTTTCTTAGCTTTTTTCTAAATTGAAAGTTTAGCTATTCTGCCTTGAATGTACGCAATGATGATCAGATAAAAACGTGTGTGGAAGAGCCTCCTTCAGTGTACTTTAAAATATATGTTGTCTCGTGTCTGCAACGTGCCAGCTAGGATGGGGGCTATTATCTCTGCTAGTCTGAGCAAGTAAAACCTTCAGAGTTTTACCAGGAACACAGAAGCTGGGTACTCTTCACAGCCATGTCACTAACTTTATATGATATTGTTCAGTTTATAAGACTTAGCTGTTTCCTACCTCAAGGCTAAGGACTGCGTTTCCAGTATGACAGTGAAATGTAATATTATTATGGAATGAGTATGTGAACACTCAGTACGTTAGAGCTTATGAGCGTGTCTGCTGTGAACTAGGTATTTTCAGGCTGCTAATTACTATGTGAGCTGAATGATGGTGCTCTCTAACATTTAAATCTACTCTGTGAAATAATCCTCTGTAAATCTGCTACAAAGGGTCTGTAAAACATTCCTTTTAAGAGGTTGTGAGGTTTATTTATCATGGAAAGTAGGTATTTAGAGAGAAAGTGCTTGATATTAAATTGCTAAAGCTGAAACATTTGAAGATCTGTTTCACTATCTTAAAGTTTTAACATAAACATGCCAGTTAAATTCCCTGCTATCCTTCCCAAAAATGAAAGACAAACACATTTTTCTGAAAGATCCCTCATAACAGAGGGACTTGCATGCTCAAAAATATTTAATATTTCTTTTGCCATCACAAATCCGGAAACTGTGTTTGTTGCTGTAGAGCTGACCTGAAAATGAGCAGCTGTGAATCCTGTTCTCTTCTTTGCCTGTCTCTGAGGCAGTAAAGTATTTTGGATTAGGTTGATGAGTTCATCTCAATCTTTGTAACTATTATGACCATACTTTTTTAATACTTGCTACTGTTTCACCTCAATGGTGAGATTCAGCAGGTACATTAAGATTCAGCTGCTACATAGAGTTGTACCCTAGTTTTTCCTCTGCCGTTCAGTAGTTGGAACGCTCTGCAGTGTGTCAGAAAAGTGAATGACTGGTGTGATTAAGACACATTTCTCTGTGTACACAGAGAAAAGCATTTCAGTTTGTTTTTGTTTTTTTTTAAGATGTAGGAAATAAAAAGAAAAAAATGAAATCTGTACTGGAGGAATAGAATTTTCTTCATTTAAGTATGAACAGTACTTCAAATGAATGTAAGGAAATCATAAGATACCTGAATTTAAAGGTTCAAATGAACTAGTGGGACTCTAAATGCCGTCTCTCCTTCTGTTAACATATATCATGGAATGTTTAAAAAGTTGGACTTTTTGAATATATACTTTGAATATATACAAATAGCATGGGAAAAAACAGGTATTATAAGAGACCACAGAAGGGAAAATTTTATGGTCCACGACAGAAGGGATATAGTCCACAGTTGATGAAACTTTAATTGAGTTAGTAGACAGAGTCTGTTGCAAAAATATCAAATGACAGAATGATGAAATGTAATTAGTAAGTGTTGGACACTTTTCCCAGAAGCCATATGGGCCTTAATGTGTAAGGTGATACACAGACCTCACATAAGATTTTGTGGGTTTTTTGTTTTTTCCTTAGCAAAGAAAGCATCCACTAGCAGATTGTCATCATGCATCCATTGTGTTCACTTACTCTTTAACCTTCCTTGATGAGTAGAAATGGCTTGCTTTTTAAATACAAGACTTGAAAGAAACTCTGATTGGCTTTTAGGAGCATTCACTAAGCAAATGTCTTGAGGTTCTTTAAATTAATTGATGCCTTTTTCTTGCTGTGCCTCTATTAGAGTTCTGTATGACTAAGGAAAAAGATTTTTTTTCCTGTGAGTGTATGTGTACATTCTAAACTGTTATTGAGACTGACGGACTTGAATTAAAACATACAAGTAATTTGATTAGAGAAATAAATGGCTGTATATTAGGAACCTGCACTGGAAATAAAATATTTGAAATGTGCGCATCTATTCATATGGTAATAACAGGCCCTTTCAGGCACAAGGGCTGAATAGAATGATGCAGCCTTCAACCTTTCGATTGTTGCTATAGCAAGTACATTGCCTGCTAGTAATTAATTTGAACATCCATCAGTTACCTGGCCAGGTAGGCCCTGTAGCACTTCAAAGAAATAGGTTTGTTCAGTTTATCCAACTTGTCCCCAAAGTGGACATGTTCTTCAAATATTCTCACTTGGAGTGATTTAATGAGTTGACTAGTAGCTTGGCAGTGAAATAATCTATTGTGCACTTATTTTAGAAACAACAGAAAAAAGCATGATCCATTTTTTACTGAAATACTTTCTCTCAGAGAGCAGACCAAACTAGGAAGGAATTCTTCTGCCCCCCCCCAACCCCCCATAGTGGACAATATTTTTTTAAAAAAAAAGGGGGGGTAGGGGGTTAACACTGAACACTTGCACAGTTTTTTCTTTTTATCCAGAGTAAAACTTGCTGATATGAAGTGTTTTAAGTTGCTGTGAAAGTTAGATGGGAGATTGTTGCTAATCAACAATATTTTATTACATAAGGATTTAAACCAGGTCGTATTTATGGTAGGAGTTTGGCCTGCGAAGAGAAACAAATATATACTGCTCAAATTGCATTAGGCTACTTTTTGTTTTAGGAAATAGATAGCTAATTACTGGTGAAATTTAAACAGTACTTCAAAAATACTCTATGGAAATAAGGCAACAAATGTATTTAAAGATGACTGCTAAGGTTATCTATAGAACGGATACTGAGATATCCTCTGGTCATGGTAAGGTCCCTGCTGTGCTGAATACTAAGCATTTATGATGACAATACTCTCCTTTGCTTCAGCAGTGCCGGACCCAGTCTTGAAGATCTAATGTAAGATGGTTGTCTATAAAAGCCTCTTAGCACTTCCCAAAGTAAGGCTATAGAGGCTACAATAGTGAAATGATTGGTAATACAGTAATCTGCTTTACAAAAGCCCTGAGAGAGGGAGAGAGAGAGAGAGAGAGATCTATATATAAGTATATATATATTTAATAATGAGAGAATTTCAAATGGACTAGAACTTGATTTGCTTCTTAGGAACTGGCAGAAGCTGAATCCTAGATGCTGCTCATACTGCTTAAATCCTTGTATATGTAGGTAATGTGAGATCTTTTAATTTGTTCATGATTTTGAGTCTTTTCCAGCTCTGCTGTAAAACAGTTCTTCTAGTAGAAGTGATCTGTCACATACAGAACTGAGGAAGAAAGATACACAAAATAGAGTTTAAATAAGATCGTATCATTAATTTCTTTCTTTTTTTTTTGCCTAATGTTTCAGATTTTTCTTCTTGACTGTCCTCCATGTCGGGTTGCAATGATTCTTTTCAGGTAATGCCCCATCCTTGCTGCATTTCTGTCTACTTGCATGGTGTGCTTAGAAGTTGATTGTGGCTTAAGTCATAAAATAGTAAGATACGCATCCAGCCCTTAGTTAGAAAGACATACTGGCTGGACTGAATGATGAGACCTTGAAAAGGGTCATGGCTTCAGCTGTGGGTGCTGAGTCCACTGACCCTTGTTTCTTTTGTACTGGTGGTGGTTTTGGTCTCACAGGCAACACCTATTCGCGCAGTAGTTGATGAGAGCACAGGTGTCCTTCTACAGAATAACCTATGGGCTTGTTAAATGTATGTCATGTGCCTCGTACTTTCTGATTATCTTCACTAAAAATTAGTAGCTGATCTTCATGGAAGGCCATATGTACAGTATGGGTCTATTTTTTAAAATGTGGAGATAAGTTAAATAGTTAAAGCAGATTCCTACTGATTTGGGTATTTCTCAAATGTGTGCAATCTTTTCTATAATATTGCTTATTGTTACTAACTTTAGGAAGTGGTCTAATGGACTAGTGCAGTAGAGTCCAGTAAACAGCCCATACTTTTTATAGGTTCTTACCTATAGAGTTCTTGCTCTCAAAGGCCCTCTCTCATGTGCGTTGCATGATAGGGGTACAGCTAGTATATTGTGAGGAGGGTCATGGGACTTCCCAGACAGAATGATAATCAGGAATGGCTGTAGTTGCCACCGTGACAGTTCACTCGGCTCTTTCTTCTCTTAGTCTAGGCAGTGACTGGAAAATATGATGCTGGGGGCATGCCTCATGAATTGTTTTGGAGGTGCTACTGTCTCGCTACAACTTTTTCCTGCTGCTCCTTATTTGGGCAGGGAGTAGGCTGAATACAGAGATACAGTACTAGTGCCTCTTCATCTCAGAGAGCGTGCAAAGTAAGTCTGGTGTCTAGGAAATCCTGGATTTACTATGCATTTGCAAAGGACTGGTTGCAGGGCAGAGGCTGCAGTATTTGTTCTTTTTCAGAATGAGCCTTTCTGTTTTCTGACGTCCTGACATACAAATGACATTTGAAGAACTGTTTTGGAATTGTAATACCTTCCTCCCCCGCCCCAAGTTACTTATAAACTTTGTAATTTTTAATAGAGTTTATGACAGGCAGTGGTTGTAGAATGAAATTTATGCTTTACTTTGTCTCTTATATAAAGTAGACTTAAACAGTACTGACCTTACTTCTGTAGGTCCTGATGCAACAGTGGTTCAGGGAGAGATGACTGAAAGCTGTATAAAATAAAATACAGCACTGTAATTTAAATACTACTTTCTTTCCCTGTTCTTTGCTTGGGATTCTCTGTTGCATCTTTACAAATATAATTCTTTTATTTAAGTGACTCAAAAATCAGACTTCTTCCAAATTCCCAAAGCTTTAGTTTGATGTCATGTACATTTATGGAGTTGGATGAAAGTAAAAACTTTCTCAAATGTCTATTTTAAGCTCTGAAAGCAAAATGAACAGCAAAATTTCAACCATTTAGCAGCCTGGACCATGAACAGGATTAATATGAACAGGATTAATATGAACAGGCAGTCAAAACCTTCTAGGAATCCAAAGCTCATTATAGAAAGCAGTCCTACTTCAGGAAATTATTAAAATGTTTATTTAAAGAGAGTTCTTATCCTGGTTATTGCAGTGAACAGTGGCTTTATTCAAATTAAAGCCAGCAGAATTTTCTCAAATTTCCTGCTACCTTTTATGAAAGATACACTACATAAAATACTACATAACTATACATAACATGTACATATAACATACTACATAAAAACTTTGCATTTCATTTCTAATCTGTGAAAATAATATCTCATCTCTCTTCTAAGGTTGCAGATGCATATGTTAAATGGGGCCCTCTTAGCATTGCTGTTTCCTGTCGTTAACACGCGCCTGGTGAGTATACTATACCTTTCCTTCTCCTCGTGTATTTCTTCCTACAATACTTTCTCTAGAAAGGTGCTTGAGCTGTCTTTAGAGGTGGCTAAATTACACAGATTTGGTTTAGGAGCTATACTTCTAAAATACTAAGCAAGTTTTGATGGTTAAAATTTCTTGCTGCGTGTAAATTCACTGCTCATGGAAAACTTCTTTATTCCCATATCTTTGTTTCTGCAGGTATTTCCTCCCTCTCAATTAAATTCAGCAGGCTACATACTATTTGCATAATGAATCGGAGTGATCTATAAATACCTGCTGGATTTGTGTATTGAAGAGATATCTAAGACACTGAGAAAATGATGGGATGAGAGTGTTTCACTCAAAGCAGGTAAGTTAGCTCTTTTGCTAAGATCTTTCTGAAGTACTAGATTATCACTGAGTTGCTTCTTTTACTGTGAAGAACTTGCTGTTTTGAATATGGCAGTCAGATTACTAACACTTGCAAGTAGCCGCCTTTCTTCATCCCAGACCCTTTTGTAAAGCTATCTAAAAGGTGTTTCTTCTACATTGCTGGAGCAAGCAAACTACTTTCTGAAATGCATTTTCTTTTTATTTGTAAGTATTATTTTAATGATGTCTGAGACAACACTATTGAATGCCTGAAACTGAAGAACTAGTTTCTTTTCAAGCAGATGCATATAAAACTATAAATAAAATTTAAGTATAAAAAGTTTAGACTTCAGAATGGCTACGTTGTGAGATGGAGCTGTCAAGTGTGTTTTCTTTTGGACGTCAGTTGCTACGCTGCGGTACCTTTTGTCCTTGTGTTTTACAGGGTAAATTGATTGTGGGGAAAAAAGTTAATGCAAAAAAATAGTTTATATCTTTCACATGATTAGGTTAATTCTAAAGTCTAAACCCTTTTGTAGGGTGGCAGCAAGTGCATTCAGGAATGTAGTTGTAGCATCATATCGTAGCTGGGGTGGGCTTAATCTAGGAAACTTTGGCAAACAAGACCAGTGAAGTTGCAGCAATGCAATTTGTGTAGGCTGCTAATACAAGGACATATTCAGGGTTCAAGTTGTATAGTTGGTGCTGAAATCTCTGCTGCCAGTTTCAATGTTATCGGTACTGAAGCAAGCTAGATTGTTAGTAGATGTATGCCGGTCAGCATCATTTAAGCCTTTGAATATGCTATAGATACAGTCTTTATTTCAGCCTGGTGGCAGCTATTAGTCCTACAAATTATAGTTTGAGTTAGATTTTTGCTTCAAGTTATTTACCTCCAACAACAAGCTTTTTTCCTGAGTGAAGTCACATAAGAGCCCTCCTATGATCCAAGTGAACGCTGAGTAAATATATTTGGCTTTAGGAAAATTCAGTCTGTTTTACCAGGTTGTAAATTCCTGGTACAGGTCACTAGAATGGATCCAAAATACTAGTCTTTGATTTACAAGCACAATCACAAAAACTTCCATGTGGAGAGTTAATAATGTGGAGAGTGGTAGCGTAGAACAAAGTTCATTGTCCATTCCACCCTGATCTTTAAACTGACAGTGAACGTGATAGCTTTGAAAGCGGCTTCACAGGATAGCATGTGGCCCATGGTTAAAATGACGTAGTGGGAGACTAAAAAACTAGAAGTGGGTACACATGAATATGGGAGATTCCTCAGGCCTGGAATTTGCCCAGTGTTGTTGGCGTCTGTCACCTGCTCTCCCCCCCAGATTAGGCACAGCAGGGTTTCTTCATCCAGGTTTTCAAAACTGCTACAAATTTCCTGTCTTCTGGAAGAAAAATTAGCCTGTTGGTGTCCCTAGTAATACTCAAACCTGTCGAGAATTAATGCTAAGAAAAGTTGTCCTGAATCTGAGCTGGATAAAATATTTCTAAGAATTATTTTTAAGAGTTGTTATGCATGCACATATGGGGGTGTGTGTGTGTGTGTGTGTGTGTGTGTGTGTGTACGTATATATACATATAAGCGCACATGCTTGCTCATTTTCTCAGATTTCAGTGGTTTCAGTAGTATAAGCCTAGAGTTCCTTCAAGATTTAGTCTTTTTGTCCTTCCTAATCTGGTAACTACACATATTCTTTTTCATACTAGAAATGTTTATTTGCAGTTTGCAGTTGTTTTTATTAAAACTAGTTACTGCTGAATAGAAATGGCATTAAATCAAAAATGCAAATAGAATTTCTTGATAATAGAATACTTTTCCTGTTTCAAATTAGGTAGCTTTCTGATTTCTATTGGATTTTTAGGAGTAACCTGTTAAGGTTAAAATAATACATGTTGAAATATTTTAATAAATCATTAACTTGTATTTTCTCTAATATTATTATAGATCTCACTTATATTTGGGCAGTGGTGATTAAACAGGAAAAATACAGACTACTCGTATAAAATTCTGCCCTTCTCTAGAGATAGAGGAGCCCAAGGACTACGTCCAAGAGCAAATATTTTTGGAATAAATACAGCTCTAGGATATTTTTGGCTTAACAGCTGCTTGCTAGGCTAGTCTCTTTTCTGTGTGTCTTCTGGCACAAGATAATATGGGTGATGTTTTATAGCACTGCAGCTTTGGCCCAAATTATTTCTTGGTAGACGTGCATTCTGCTCTATAACTGTCGTTGTAAATATCCACAATGACATTTTCCTGAAAGCACTGAATAACTCTTAACACTTAGTAGGAAGTTCCAAAAAAAAGTGCAATAAATTTGTCTGTGCTCTCTGTTCCTCTGCTCTGATTTGTAATACCTTCCTGAAAAGCTTTTGACTCAGTCAGGAATGGTCATCATTTTATGCCTCAACTTTTTATTTCAGTTTTGTGATATTTTAAGACATATATTTTACTGTATACATGGTTCATACAAAAATTTGTATACCTAGTTACATCTGTAAAGGGTTGTAATATATAGTGCCTGGCAGAAAGTAAGAGCATGAGAAGTTGGACACCTGACCCAGCTACTCATTTAGAAGTGGGGGAGGGAGATCATGCTTTTGGGCAGGTAGGTGGGAGAGAGTTCTCTCATTCTCAAGAGACAAAACATTCTTGGTTAGCATTAACAATCACATGGAAAATAGGGTAATCTTTGAAGACTTCCAGGTAAATAGAGAAGAAAATGTTAAGGGAATCAGATTGTTAGGTTCCCGGGTAGGAGCCTAGAAAGGTGTAAGAAGAAATACACAAGTGCAAGATCTCTTTTAACTCCGTATCTATATTACATGGAATACAGTGTAGGTCCTGATAGCCTAAGCCTCACAAAGGTTGGAAAGGAAGCCCGTTAAAAGTTTCTCAAATAAGTCGCAAAACAATGTGTGGCACCAGGTCTGTGCAAGTAAATTAATTTAGCTGCCAGTGAAGTGTTTGGAGAGTAATCGTTTTTGTATGAGCATGTGTGCGAACATATTGCATTAATCAAATTTTAAAGGAAAATATTTCTACTGGTTTTAAAGCTTTGTTTGCAAGCTGATGTCCTGAATATGTTGATATAGATAAAGTAAAAAATAAGACATGTCCTAGAGGCGTTGGGCTTACTGTCTCGGCTAACACAGAGATGGTGCAGTTTTAATGTTTCCAGAAGTTGCTAGACAGTATTATTAGAACTATTTGCCTTGAGAGGTACACAGCCTAAATCTGTTTTAGGAATAGAATCATACTTTGAGCAATACTTGCAGTGCACTCTGTCTTTAGGGACTATGATAATGTCCTACTGCATCTCTGTTGACTGTTAAGGTAACGATGCACTGTAGTAAAAAGTTTGCCCCAAATGCCTGTTAGCAACACAGCAAAATGGAATAAGTAATGGTAGCCCATGATGTCATGTCTAAATTGTCTAAGTCTAACTGGCATAAGTGAAAATAACAGTATGGTTAGACATCCAGGGCTCTGGAAAGGTGGTGCTTTGGCTGCTATTCGTACTAAAGCCACTGATTCTGCATCTTTCACACGTATCGAGGCTACGTACGTTAAAATGGTATGGGTGCGTAAGTGCAATTTACAATCACACTTTTATTTGGGAATGCAAATTTACCTTATACTGGTGGTAAGTAGTGCCAGTATTATCTGTAGAGGAAGTAAAAAATACTCTTTCTGAAATTAGTATTTTGTGCACATATAACTCTTCTATCTTGGACTCAATTCTACAGATGCCTGACTGTGTCCCTAGAGTCATTACATGTGTGCTGGTTTGCATAATCAAATTGAGTGACCAGGAGACTGTAATGCCTTTTTATGAGATACAATAAACATCAAATCTAGCACTGATCAAATAAGGAAAACAGTAATAAAAGTTAAAATAAATGCCTACAGTTTAGCTCAGCAGTGCATTGAACAACTGCATTGTCCTAACTTTCTTGGTCAGCTTCATCTCTGTAGTGACAGGCCAAGAAAAAAATTCCCTCTCAAATTAGCAGAATTTGGGTATGTCATGAGTTGGAATCCTGGGGGTTTGCTCTAGCTAGATCTTCTGGCATTTGTATACTAGTAAAAATATAGTTGTTGTTCTTGTTTCATTATGTTTCTGATCCCCTCCATCCCTGTAGCAAGGTATTATTCCTAGTCCTGTGTTCCACCATGTCTCGACTCTACTAATCTTCAGCACAGACGGACTCTCTTTATAAATCTCATGACTGTGCTTGTGCATGCTAACGCTTCCCTCTGGCAGCAGATGCAGATTCTGATTCTCTCCCTCTGTATATATGCCCACCCTAACAGGATTAATTGAAAATGAGAACTAGATAATATTGGATAAAACTAATCAATTAATGCTACCTTAAGGGGTTATATTATAATTCTCTCTACTGACTGGATTGTGTAGAAGATGGCAGATGCCTACTTGAAGTTGAGATTAGGTTTTTTTGCCTATATCAGAATATCAGAAAATATCAGAAAAGGAACTGTTGCAAATAAAATCTGGGGAAACTGGTTTAGACCTTAGCACAGACACCACACAGATGGGTGCCTGATACTTAGCTACAGCCCTGGTACTCATTTATTTTAAGTGGCTTTGCTGTTGGCATCAATGCCAACATTAACATATCTTTATTTTCGCCCCATTCAGGTATGTGGGAATCCCTTATCTGATCTCTGCCAGGTGGACAAACTGGTGCCTGAGCTGTAGAATTGGCTGAATAATACGGTACTGAACAGTACAATAGTGTAACGTGGGTCAGCTTCTTGGCTACTTGCCGTTTGGACGTCTGCTGGAGAAATGAGTCTTAGCAGGACTGGAAATAATCTGTTTTCCAAAGGCCACTTGTGTTTTTGTTTTGGATTTTTTTTTTCTTTTTAAATACTTCATGTCTGTCCTGAGATGATTCTCTTAAACTCCTCCAGCAACTGTCTCTCCTCTGCCAAATAAGTCACTTGCTATCCTGAGTATGTTGAGAAGTAACCAACATCTGTTACATGGGCCTAGTAGCTGTTTGCCCCATGATTTCTGCATTGTACAGCTTTATATAGATTCCCCCTCTCCCATTTCATATATACTGTGGTTTGCTTTACAGGTTAAATTAAAAAAATCTGCTTGCGGCTTATTTGTGGATTACTGACCCTGTCTAGGATACTAGTCATTAATTTTAAGTTATGAATCTGGGTTTACTGACTATGTCTAGGAAAGCTACTGGTACAGAATGCCATTCCATGTTTACTGCAGACACCTAGCCTGCCTGCTGGGTGTGCTATAGAAAAGGGCAGAGCTGAATTACTTTTGTTCCTTTTTCTGTCATACCCTGCAGTCTTTGTAGAGGATGGTGGAGGGAGAGTTCTTGCCCAACACAGTGCTTGAGCTATTGTTGCAAATATAAAACCAAGGCATAAATAATTAGCAGAGGGAGGAATACTACTTTCAGAAAACAGAGCAAAGTAGCAACCTCCCTTCCCACTGAAACCAGCTGAGCTGAAGCGAGTTTAGACTAGTGTTTTGCCATGCTTTGCGGGGCAGGGAGGAACTCGCATCTAAATATTAGACTTCTGGGCTCAACTCTATTCGAAGCTCTATGGTTTTGAAGAGCTTTTTCTAAATCTTAGTGCAGTCAATGGAAAGACCTAATTGTTTCCTCAGGGCAATAGCTGGTTTAAGTTGAGGCATCCATCACGTGCTCAGAGGACTGCCGTTGATGGCCGTGACTTTTCTTGCTCAGAGATAAAAGAAAGAGGTGAGCTCTAATCCTTCATCACATAGTTTCTCTTTTCTGCAGTCTCACAAGCAATAAAAGTGGCTGCTAAGGGTTTAGTTAGGCCGTTATACATAACTTACCTGTTCCTGGGATGAGAGCTTACTGTCTGCTCGCTATTTATTCTTGGTACGTCTCCAGCGAGCCCTTAGCAAGTGTCCCGGGAATTGTGGCCCTTTTGAATCTGCACCATACTGGGCTGATGCGGGGGCAAGCAGCAGATGTGGCTACCTTGAGCTGAACTCTTCCTGGAAAAAACAAAACATCGTACATCTTCTAGCAGAAGTTTCATCAGAAAATGTAAAAACTGAATAGTCTGAATGTTTATTGCAAAATATGCTAACATAGTACTCTGGATTTTGTGTGCGTGTTTGAGGAATAGTGTATGTCAGTATTAGGCTGTGTTTTGAAACACAGCATGATTTTATACCAATGTTAAAACCAGTGAATGGACAATGAACAGATTTTTCTTCAAGTAGCAACCTTTAAAGGAAAAGAACCTATTATCTTGAGTAGCAGGGTAGCCTGTACTCTGTATTCATTTAGACTGTTAAGAGAGCCTAGAATATGAGTTAGTAGAAGAAATGGATAATTTGTCATTTTGTCTTGTACCTTTACTTGTTTTAATGCCCTGAGAAGGGAAACAAGGTGAAATGCAGGAAGAGTGATGCTAGCAGCCTGCAAGGGAGAGAGGAGTTTAGGGCAAACAGCCAGCAAACCGATTGGAAATTAATATACAGAGTTCAGAGTAGTCCATCTTGATAACGAACGTTCAATGTTCCCGAATCTGGGGACAGGTGTGGATAAAGAAATATGTCATCAATACATTGGTCTGTTACTAGGGAAATACTTGTTGCTCTTGAGAGTGGCTGCTGCGTTCCACCAAAGGCATCTGATGGGAGAAGACACGTCTGTTGAGGCCTGTGGCGAGGGTCTACTTTAGGGTTTGTTGCAGTCTGGATTTAGATACTCATGGCCTTTGCAACTGCATACCATCAAATATTATGAGATGAATCAACTCAGGAGGCAGTATTCTGACCTCCTTTATGTTCTGTGAATAAGTGTTGCTTTGATTTTTGGATATCTCAAACGTGATCACATTCTAAACTGCTAATTTGTTTTCGTGAAGAGGTTTTTAAAATCCTGGATTGATGGGTGATCCTTTCTATGTTGTCTCCACTATCTGCACCTATCTGCTATCTGTGAATGAGTGTTTATTGATAAAACAACTTACAGACCAGACCTTTAGAGCTGGGTGAGTCAGTCGTTCTGTACAACTTTATAGTTAATCTGTTGTGTTTGTTTTTTTCTCTTTATTGTGGCCTGGCTGTACAGCTTGAGTGCCTGGCTGTACAGAGAAGTCTGCGTTGTCAGTTCCATACCAGGAAATGCATTTGCATAATTAGCTGGGCTTCAGAACAATCAATCTTTCACAGCAAAAAAAATGTTTTGTTTTACACACACACACAAAAAAAAAACATTGTCAACACTACTGCAGCAAAACAACTGTTACTCTGTTCTCAGAAGTGTCCTGAGTGTAACGTTTGTGTAACTGACCCTCACAACTCGGCGAGTGCAGAAGCCCACATGAAACCACAGGATATTAGAGCATGCTCCTTGGCAGGGATTGAGTGCCTCATGTTGTATTGTTTATATTAGGAGCTATTGTTTCTGAAGTGTGCGTATTCCAGTTGGGAGAGGTACAGGTTTTCCTTTCTCGCTACTAAAGCTGCGTTAGCCTCTCTTCAGATATTCTTGTTTGATTCCCTTATTTTGCCCTAGGTATCTTTCAACAGGTAATACAGGAGACAAAAGAAAAGATTAATAGTCAGGAAACTTCAGAATTTCTGTGAAGTTCTTGCTTCTGCATACTGTTATCTTGGTTGGTTTTATGTTTTGATACAGAATACTTAGAGTAAATTAACCCAACAGCTTGTATGGAAGATTCTTTAGCCTACTGTCTCCCAAGAGTTGGCTGCACATGTTGGAGTTTGCAGTCAGGACACTGATAGTGTTTAAAGTATTCAGCTGGAGGATGCCAGGACTAATAGAATCCAGCTGTTGGGTTTAATGGCTTTTAAATTCAAAATTGGATTAAAAAAATTGTAGAATTTATCTGCTGTTTATTGACTGTTATTTAGGAAGAAAGCTGAACTGTTTCAATCTCTGACTTCTGCTGATGCAGAATTTTTTGTGATGTTTCTGTTTCAACATTATGACTTTAATATCTTTGGACAATAACAGAAAAGGAAGGTTTTTTGAACAGACAGGCCATGATAGTAAGACTTGCATCCAGAGTCACTTTAGGCTTTAAAATGAGTCTGCATTTGAACCAAGGCTAATGATTTGGCTTTGCATTACTCCTGTGAGATTTCAGACTCAAGTAAGGGTATTGTCCAATTTTCACATCTGAAATATATCAGAAAAGTATGTCTCTTCAGCCTTTTAAGTGAACTGCAACAATAACTTGGATTATGAATTTTGGATTTTAATTTTTCCTGCCATTGTTCAATTTTAAAAGTGTTATGGTCTAGTTTGAGACTTTTTTTCCGAACAAATGGGTATAGACAAAGACACTTTGATTACTTTGCTTTTTTGCATCGTTGTTGGTAATTTATACTAACAAGGAAAAGGAAGAGAGCGAGCTTATGTTATCTTATGTTATTCCTCCTTTATTGTGCTTCTGGCTAATTTCCTAAATTCTCTGCTCGAAGCACTGTATCGTGTTTGCGGCAAGGAGGATGGGATGGGTACAGATAGCTGCATTTTCAAAGCACTGACCATTAATGTCTCTCATCCCTTTGTTAATACACGCAGGTGACAAAAGAACTTAAATGAAGGGATTCTTGCGGGGCATAAGGAGAAGTTTTCCTTCTTAAAAATGGTTCCTTGTGACTCAGTTGTTAATAATGAATTTTCCTTATTCCTCAGCTTCCATTTGAAATGGAAATCTATTACATCCAGCGTGTGATGCTCTACGTTGTGCCCATCTGTCTGCTGCGGAAAGGAGGTAGGTTGGCACTTTGCCCTTTGTATATTGAATTGGTCCCTTCCAGTGGAACAAGATGTGCCTAACGGTTACCACAGATTTTTGCTCTTTTTCTTAGAATATGTATTACTCTTACTTGTTGTTACTTAACAGTTTCTGGTGGTATGTTGGAGTTCCATCCTGGGTAACAGTGTCAGGCACTGAATTAGGGGCATGAAAAGATGGTCTTTCGCCCAAAGGGTTATGTTGTTTTCAAGACTTTTGCCTGCTTGGATGTTTCTCGGGAAGTACTGCACCTTAAACTGAGCTGAAAAGATCTCTTTTTATCATTAGATCCCAGGTAAATATTAATCAGTTAGTTAGATAATTTCTTGGAATTCTGAAGCTGTAATGAATTGTAGTGGCACTCATTAGTAAAACAGGCTAGCTTGCTTGCTACCTTCTCAAACAGTATTACTATCTTGCATCCATTTTACTGTAATATTGCAGTAAGTCTGGGAATCCTAAATCATTGCACTGACTGGGGTTTTTCTAATCGTCACCCCTTAGAAGGTAGTGTAGTATGTATTCATCTGGTGTGATGCTCTGTCCCCCTCTAGCGTCGATGTGCCCTCAGCCGCATTATCTAGCAGAGCTGCATTGTTTCATGTAGGAAATAGAAGCTCGTAATATATAGTCCAGATGTTCAGAAGCTTCAACTGACAACCTAGGGGTGTGATGCCAAGCAGTGGGATGTAATTTAGCAAACGCTCAGAACAAACTTAGCCTGTTTCATTCTCGTGAATCTCTTGTATTTTACAGCAGCAGCCACTTACAATCCTTTGCGCTTACTACGCTATGTTTGTAACCCTCTTTTTGTTCTTGACTATTGAGTGAAGCTAAGTGTAAATGAGCCAAAGAAAAAGTGAAGTACAGTAATTCAGAGATCGTTCTGTTTGTCTCTTATTAGTGAAATATGCCAGCCACATTTCGTTTTGATGCAACTTTGATAGCACCGCTTGCCAGAATTTAAAAGATATAGTAAAACAGAAGTTGTATAAACTCCTAATCATTACAGAAGGCAGAGAGGAAACAATAGTGTTTACAGCCATGCAGTGCATTGTAGGCAATGACAAATCAAACTCTTGTAATATTACCATATCACTTCTTTTGATGTCCTTGAAGTTCCCAAATAATGTATCCTTTTGAGATATATATTTGCTTTGCTTTTACATTCGTCATTGGATGTTACCTGTGATCTTCCTTTGAATTTCAAAGTAAATGCTCTCCTGTTTTTTCTGTGCCTTTTATCTGGAGCTGATGGGACTGTATCTGTAGTTTGAAGGGCTTTGTGGTGTGCATTGTCTCCATCCTTTGCAGCCTAATGTGGTGGTCTAAATTTTTGCCCTTTATTAATTCCCAGGTATTTGCTGCCACCTAATGTTGACATGATAGTACTGAAATTTCAGACCCAAACTTTATTGGCTAAATGTATCAATTGGGATTGCCCTAGGCTATGTAACTAACTTTTCAATTTCTTACGCAGTTGGCTCCTAGTCACCTGACTGGCTGTAATACCTCATTAGCAAAACACACGTGAACTCTTGCAGTAAGTTATGGCTGATGCCACAGGTGACTAGATCTATGATTGCTGATGGAAAAACTACTCAGCTTAAAAATATTTGTTAATATTTTGTCATTTCAATAGCACCTCTGTTTAAAAGCACTTTGAGTAGATGATACCCTTTATCATATCTTGTGCAGCCTGCTCTATGGACATTGATCAGCTCTATATTTATTGATAGCAGCTCTATTCCTATATTTATGATAGAAAGTTCCATCAGTGAATCTAGAGATAATAATCTGGAGAAGTTACTGAAGTGTAGTAAAAATGGAAAAATGAAAAGGAATGGATAGGATGTGAAGAAGTATGCTACTTCAGTTTTACTGGAAGCCTATCGATATTACTGATTCCCTTAATAGGATCTCTATCACAATATTAATATTTCTCTCAAGTGAGTTGAGCAAAACACCTGAAGCAGAGATGGCTTGAGGCTTACTCTAGATAGAACTGCATGACTGAGTTTGTTGACATGCTAATCAAGTATCATCCTAATCATGCACACAGACTCAATTATGTGTTGAAGTGTTTCCTTTTGGACAGGAAACTGGGTGACAGTGAGGACGATAAATCCTTTTTTTCTCTTTCTTTTTGAATTCCCCATTATTCATTATAGTGGTGAAGACAGGACATGTTGCACTGGCAGAATCACCTTTGGTGTTCCCTCTCATCAGTTTGGGGGTTCCACCATGCTTAGGATCAAACTGCTGTACTAGAGACATGATCAGTGCTCAGGCTTCAGTGTTGCACAGTAAACTGACTGAGAGCTCAGTGCTCAAGGATATATTCCCCCATGGGAATAAAGATTTCTTCCCCTCTTCCTCTGTCTCCCTCCCCTTTGTACTGGCCGAATACAAATTTCCTTTCTTCCCCTTCTAACATGTTTCCTTTCCAAACGTGCATATGCATGTATGCATGCACATACCACTGAGACAAAACAAATGCACATGTACTGTGGTTCAGATCTTTCTCAACTGCACTACAAGGCTCTCAGGTGAAATAGATGGCGTGCAGATGTAACAGGTCAGCACAGAAGATTTTAACTCAATGCAGTTCCTACGTGAAGTAGGCCTGTAGTTGGCTGCTTTCCTGTTGGATGAATCTCACCTTGTATCACCTGTGAAGCTTGTCAAAAATTATACTCTAGAGCTGGGCAGGAAGCAGCATTCCTGAAAAAGCTCTAATCAGACTGCCCAGCTATAGGATAGATATAGAATTTTGGATATGGTCACTGTGTTTTGTTTTTTTTAATCCCCCTCAGGGAATGAGACCCTCTCTTCCCTTTCAAAAAAGTATGGATGCTTTTGTAGCTCCTGGACTGTATTACTGTGTGATCAGATGAGCGCTAGGATTGGCAAAAGGGAGGCACAATGAGTGAATTGCCAGGGTGGGGAGAAAAAGACAGGAGCCAGTGCAGCACTGATTTAGACCATGGAACCACCCCTTCACTGAAAACTCCTCAAACCACTTTCATCTGCAGTCACAACTAAGTTGGTCTTACGAAGCATACAAGTATGCTCAGATAAGTACACTGTATTTTGCTACTGGGATAGAGATTGCTGGAAGAAGGCTTAGGCAGCTGGGGAATTGTAATGTCTCAAACTGCCACCACTGTTTCAGGAGTGCGTTAACCTGGCCTCCAGAGATCAAGGTACTAGAGACCTCCAGTGGTGTTCAGGAAAACTTTATTTTGCCTGCCATACACTTTCAACATAATGGAAAAAAAAATCTGGCTTACATTGCATCAACCTCAGAGGTCTAACCAGTTCTTGACTGTCTTGGTCCTTAAGCTAGTAAATCTATCAGTGGTCAGATTTTTGGATGGATTTGACAAGATCACATGTGCACTTGATTTCACAGCTTCAAATTATATTGAAATTTAATCAAAATGGCATTGTTATTTCCTAAGTGCTGTGAGCAAATGGTATCACTCCACAGGGGTATGGCCTAAGAGTTAATATGTGGCTACTCCTCAGCGGTAGAGTTCAGGTGATAATCTTTCTTACGGTTTGAGATCTCCAGCATAATTTAATGGAACAGAAAAGCATACTGGTGTTGGTTTTGGGTTTTTTTTTCCCCCTTTTTTCCCCCTTTTTTGGGGGGGGCACTTTAAGGAGCAATCTGATGTATGAACAGATGTACCTGAAGGTCCAGGAATATCCTTTATGCTTAATCAGAGGCCTTTGTATCAGTGTCACTGCAGTGTCACACAGTGTCGTCGTATGGTTCAGACATCTTAGACTGCAGGGGGAGCTAGGTCTCCAGCATCTTCTTTGTTAAAATGATGCTGATGCCAATTGATGCTGAACAAAGGATTGAATACTTAATTCTAAAAATAGAGAGTGTGGAGTGTGAGAGTCATTATATATATATTATATTTTTATATATATATATATATATATATATATATGTAAATTTTGCAAGGAAAAAAAAGAGGATGTTGTAGTGCAAGATTCTTAGCTGGAAGAACCTGAACAGCTCTCCTAAGTGTCTGCTGAAACACAATTCTCTGGCTAGATTGTTTGAGCTGAATACGAGAAACATGGGTTCAAAGCCAAACTATGCCATTGCTCTGCTTTGTAATCTTGGGCAGTTTACTTAATCTCTTAAAGACTGCGTTCTTCCTCCAGTCCTGTTTCATAGCTAGGATCACTTGTCTATTTTAGTGTTTTACATGTTGCCTAGTGAAACAATGTAGGCCTCTAAGTTGTCCCCCAGATATCAAGGTCTCTGAATTCTAGCTTTTCTGAATGTTCATCTCTTTAGTCTAGTACCATCTGTTCTCAGGCTTTATACAATACTTCTGAAATAACATAAGTAAATGTCAACCGGGTGAGTTCAGGTGAATACAAATATGGTATAGCACTACTCTACCAGTTCCTGGGAGCTGTTTTAGAGAGCTTAACTTATTTAAATATTATTTTGTGTATTGCATCTAGGTTAAAAATGCACTTAAAATTGCAAAGACAACAGTGAAAAACTTTGCAAGTCAAATGACATTTTCTTTACAGCTAGGGAGGCAGCACAAAAAGTTTATGTATAGCTTGACCAGGTCACTTAAAGTTGGTACTTTGGTAATAGAGCTGTGGTCACTTAAACTCTGACACCAAGGCTACTTGCTTCCTCTCTTCCTATCTATAATGAAAAACCATATGCAAGGTGGTGTCATGTATCTGCCATCTTACTGATGTTTTCAGGTAGTGGAGTTTAACTAATACCATTGCTATTTAAGTGAAGCTTTCTGTACTGGTTTGTAAATAGGATACCCCTCAGTTCTTAGAGCATACTTGCTAAGTATGTTAGAAAGTATTAGACTAGTCTGAATTTTCTCCCTTTAACTATAGAGGACTCCATTATTCGTATCAACTTCACTTTTAAGTTTGGATTTTGCTTGTAGTTCAGACGCTTCCTCTGATCTTCATCCAGCCACTGGAAAAGAAATCCTATAAGCTGTCTTACGCTTTCACAGAAGCTCATATTTGTCATGGTTGCATCAAGCCACAGTTTGCTTACTAAAGCATGGTGTGCAATTGTATTTTGGGTAAAATTACAACAATGTTGTTGCTTATTAAAGTCACAGTGAGAGTGACATACGGGGTGCATATGCGCTGCTGTCATTCAAGTATACAACCAACTTCTTGCTCTCTGTTGACTAGGAACAGAGCCGCTATGTTATTTTCAGTGGATAAGGGATAGCTCTACTGCTTTAGAATGCAAAGTGTAGGTAGTTTTGGGAAGAATATTGTAACTTTCAGAAATTTCCATTTAAATTACATTGATTTTACTGTAGCTACCTGGCATGACAGCCAAAATTATAGAAAAATAAATGCAGAAAAGAATGGTAAAAGGGCAATAAGGATTGAGAAAGCAGTCCTCTGGTGATTTAAAAACAGAGAGCGTGCATGACTAAATGGTGGTGTGGTGAAGCAGGTAAAAGGAGTTATTTTGCCTTTATCTTCATAAGATACTGTACATGGGCATACTCATACCAGCTTTAGTCTAGTGAGTACTGTCATAGCTACCTACACATGTACATAGTTATTCTCAGTCCCAATAGGCTTGTACAGCCTATGCTGAAGTCTATTGAATCTTTATGGTTATTGCTGAATGTGCTAGCTAGTGAAGGGTAATATCAGTATAGCCTGTCTCTGCTATAAGGCATCCTTTGAGTAATGAATATAACTATCAACATTTGATAATATCTAACAGGGCAGAGAGCAGGCAAAGGCAGATAAAAATGACAGTATTTTTTTTTTTACAATTGTCTGAAAGTATTCAACTTTTTACAGAGCCTGAGCACCATGACAGTGTGCCTTTTTGTGTGTGTGTGTCCCCCTAGGTTATTAAAGTCATAAGGAAAGCAATATTTTTCCCCATATCTTATTAACATGTCTGCTAGTAAGACTTTGACAACTCTGTAAACTGTTTCTGTTCTCGCCATATGTTTGAATACTTAATTCTAAAAATAGCCTTGCATCTAAGGGTACTTTTATTAGAGTATTATTACTTCTTTGGTGAACTCTACATCATGTGACATTGTGTTTTTTCACTAAATTGCCAAAACTCGTTTTCAGGAGGAGAGCCCTGAAATACTGAGGCATCTGTGGTGTCTACTGAATATAAAATTAATTGCTTATACTGTATATTTGAGAGTATCTCCACAGCAATTTTCACTTAAGAGCACGGTCTGTCACTAATGGATTGACTACTTTATAAAGGTTTTCTGTTTCTATGCACTATCAGTGCAAATTACTTGAATAGATGTCAACCAACGATGAAATAGGAGGAAATGGCCATCAAGCTACACTCTAATGCAGCACTGTGCAGTAATTGCCACTGCCTGGGTTAGTTCTGTACATGCTAAAGTCATAGCTCCCATAACAAGCAGGTGTTTGAGTACAAAAATAACCTGATTTCGAAGACTCCATTGTATGCTGTTACAGTATTTTAGATACATTTAGTACTTCTGTGTTAGAAGGAAAAATTAGGTAAATGAGGTAAAAATCACTGGTGTTGGTGGAAAATAGGCAAGCTTACTGAGCTAATATATTGTACATTTTAATGTTGGAGCAGAAGGAGGGAAGAAACTGATCCGGATGCTGCAAGTAAGAAATAAGGCTCTCAAATATTAATTACTATAACAGGAGTCTCTAGGTTATCAGCTAAAACCAGATACCCCAACATCTAGAGGAGAAAAGAGGATTTTCCATGAGTGTTTGGACACAGTAATTCAGCTGAATACTAATGTATTCCTTTCTTTTCAAGGTGTCTACACTCCAGAACCACTCTCCAGTTTCTGGTGGGCTCTTCTGTCTACTGGGCTTATGTTTGTATACCATTTTAGCATCTTGCAGATTCTGGGATTGGTAAGTAAATGTGTGTTAATAAACAGATAGTTTGCAAGTACATTCAAAATAAAAACACTGACTAGTTTTTCAAAGTGTCCAGATTCACATGGATAAAATTACTTGAATACAAATTTTTAATCGCATGTCCTAATGGCCATTTGTACCTCATATTTCACAAGTAGTGGTAAAACCTTCCATAAATCAGCTATGCACCCATGTAAATCCATCTCTTAAATGCACAACTGCATTCAGATCTGCTTTCCTTCTGAAAGCTGGCCAATTGATGCTGAACAAAGGATTGCCAGCTAAACACTTTTGATTACTATGGTAATTTGAAAATTACCATTTTAGGTCTCTGAAGCATTGCAACCCAAAATATTACTAATTTATAAATTTGTTGTCCCTTTCCTAGGTCACAGAAGTGAATCTGAACAACATGTTGTGCCCAGCCATTGCAGAGAAGAGAAGCCCTGGTATCGAATCTGGGCATCTGGACATCAGACTGTCATGACTATGACTCATGGGAAACTTGTAATCCTACTGTTCTACAGTGCTGTCCCCATCTTCAAATGTAGCATGGACTTGTTTGGATTCCCCACTAAGAAAACAGACTGAAATTTCTCCTCGGGGAATAGTACATACAGGAAGCAGAGACACCTAAACTCATACTGGAAAAGAAAGAGGAGGGATGAGAGGACTGTGTGTTTATACTTCTTCCCACAGTTTATTGCCTCAAAAACACCTCTGTAATCAAGTGAGTGTTTTTGCTTTTAACTGCTGTTTCTCACTGTTAATTGCCAATGGCAAAATTAGTGGCCTTATTCTGGAAATGGTTCGTGTTTTATACATTTTGTGTAGATTACAGTAGAATCTTGCTAAGCCACCCTTTAAAATTAAGCCCAGGATCTGTCCACATTCCAGCAAAGAGAGTGTCAGTGCTACCTCATTTTATGACTTTTTTTTTTTTTCCTACTAAATATCAGTACACTTACATCCCAGGATAGGAAATAAAGCTGAATTATAACTCACCACTGGTAAGAACAGAGCGTATCTTGAAGTGCATCATCCTGGCTAACTCTCAGTGCTTGAATGTTGTTAAAATGGGTGTGCAAAATTCACAATTCAAATGCAGGCTGTCCACACTGTGGAGAGAGTAAACTGATTTGGTTGTATTTTGGACAGGGGAAAAAAATAAATCTCCACTTGCAACCAAAAGAAGAGTACTTTTCAACTACATTATGCTTCTATGGAAATACAAAAGAAGTATTAGTTTCTGTTAAATTCCATAAAGATTTTCACCAGCCTATTTTTTGAGAAGTTTAAATAAATAATTAGTAAGGACACTAGAACTAGCACAAGACTTCATGGGGGAAAAAGTCAGTTTAAAATAAATTTAGTCTCTCTTCGATGTTGATCTTTAGATTTTAAAGCCACACTTCCATTTCCTAGATAACAAAATTAACTATTTGACTTGTTCAAGGTCACGTGAATTCTTGTTGCAGAAGCAGATGATGAACCCAAATCTCCTGAATCCATATTAAGTCCTTCCTAACAGTGCTACTGAAATAATAAAGTTTAAACTGAAATATCCATTACCATGCTATTTCAACCCAAGAGCAAATATATAGCCTACTTGGATGACCCTGATCTGGAATGGTCTCAACTGTCTGGGGCATGAGCATTTCTGCGAATGAGATTAGTGCCAGACTGGCAGTTGGATTAAATTTTTTGAATGTGCTTAACATATAAGAACTGCCTGTGCTCCTTAGTGATAGAGAGATAGTGAAGCTCACCGCTACATATTGAAATTGATTTCCCATGTGAGCAGCAAATAGCTTGTGACAAACCCACCACAGGCCATTCAAACAACCACTCAGCTGGATCTCAATTTTCCTTTTTGTATGCCATTGTTAACAGACTGCGCTAAAGAAAGTAGTTCACACTGGTCTGTTAAACAGTCATCTGTTGAATAGCAGTACTGCAGAGTTATAAAATCTATAGTGATTATTTGTCTAATGAGAAATGCTCACAAAATATCCCAGGTATGAATTTAAAATTAGTATCCCAAACCACATGTGGGAATCCAGCTCCCTCTGAAATGTTTCTGTGCGGAGGTCATTGTTTCCTTTTTGTCCCTTGATGTCTGGATAATGACACTACTGAATATCATACTGTTGTTTTCAGGATTGTGAAGTCTAGCAAGTGAGGGGAATTTTCTATTATTTGGTGAGGTCAGTGTGGAGTGTGAGAGTCATTATATATATATTATATTTTTATATATATATATATATATATATATATATATGTAAATTTTGCAAGGAAAAAAAAGAGGATGTTGTAGTGCAAGATTCTTAGCTGGAAGAACCTGAACAGCTCTCCTAAGTGTCTGCTGAAACACAATTCTCTGGCTAGATTGTTTGAGCTGAATACGAGAAACATGGGTTCAAAGCCAAACTATGCCATTGCTCTGCTTTGTAATCTTGGGCAGTTTACTTAATCTCTTAAAGACTGCGTTCTTCCTCCAGTCCTGTTTCATAGCTAGGATCACTTGTCTATTTTAGTGTTTTACATGTTGCCTAGTGAAACAATGTAGGCCTCTAAGTTGTCCCCCAGATATCAAGGTCTCTGAATTCTAGCTTTTCTGAATGTTCATCTCTTTAGTCTAGTACCATCTGTTCTCAGGCTTTATACAATACTTCTGAAATAACATAAGTAAATGTCAACCGGGTGAGTTCAGGTGAATACAAATATGGTATAGCACTACTCTACCAGTTCCTGGGAGCTGTTTTAGAGAGCTTAACTTATTTAAATATTATTTTGTGTATTGCATCTAGGTTAAAAATGCACTTAAAATTGCAAAGACAACAGTGAAAAACTTTGCAAGTCAAATGACATTTTCTTTACAGCTAGGGAGGCAGCACAAAAAGTTTATGTATAGCTTGACCAGGTCACTTAAAGTTGGTACTTTGGTAATAGAGCTGTGGTCACTTAAACTCTGACACCAAGGCTACTTGCTTCCTCTCTTCCTATCTATAATGAAAAACCATATGCAAGGTGGTGTCATGTATCTGCCATCTTACTGATGTTTTCAGGTAGTGGAGTTTAACTAATACCATTGCTATTTAAGTGAAGCTTTCTGTACTGGTTTGTAAATAGGATACCCCTCAGTTCTTAGAGCATACTTGCTAAGTATGTTAGAAAGTATTAGACTAGTCTGAATTTTCTCCCTTTAACTATAGAGGACTCCATTATTCGTATCAACTTCACTTTTAAGTTTGGATTTTGCTTGTAGTTCAGACGCTTCCTCTGATCTTCATCCAGCCACTGGAAAAGAAATCCTATAAGCTGTCTTACGCTTTCACAGAAGCTCATATTTGTCATGGTTGCATCAAGCCACAGTTTGCTTACTAAAGCATGGTGTGCAATTGTATTTTGGGTAAAATTACAACAATGTTGTTGCTTATTAAAGTCACAGTGAGAGTGACATACGGGGTGCATATGCGCTGCTGTCATTCAAGTATACAACCAACTTCTTGCTCTCTGTTGACTAGGAACAGAGCCGCTATGTTATTTTCAGTGGATAAGGGATAGCTCTACTGCTTTAGAATGCAAAGTGTAGGTAGTTTTGGGAAGAATATTGTAACTTTCAGAAATTTCCATTTAAATTACATTGATTTTACTGTAGCTACCTGGCATGACAGCCAAAATTATAGAAAAATAAATGCAGAAAAGAATGGTAAAAGGGCAATAAGGATTGAGAAAGCAGTCCTCTGGTGATTTAAAAACAGAGAGCGTGCATGACTAAATGGTGGTGTGGTGAAGCAGGTAAAAGGAGTTATTTTGCCTTTATCTTCATAAGATACTGTACATGGGCATACTCATACCAGCTTTAGTCTAGTGAGTACTGTCATAGCTACCTACACATGTACATAGTTATTCTCAGTCCCAATAGGCTTGTACAGCCTATGCTGAAGTCTATTGAATCTTTATGGTTATTGCTGAATGTGCTAGCTAGTGAAGGGTAATATCAGTATAGCCTGTCTCTGCTATAAGGCATCCTTTGAGTAATGAATATAACTATCAACATTTGATAATATCTAACAGGGCAGAGAGCAGGCAAAGGCAGATAAAAATGACAGTATTTTTTTTTTTACAATTGTCTGAAAGTATACAACTTTTTACAGAGCCTGAGCACCATGACAGTGTGCCTTTTTGTGTGTGTGTGTCCCCCTAGGTTATTAAAGTCATAAGGAAAGCAATATTTTTCCCCATATCTTATTAACATGTCTGCTAGTAAGACTTTGACAACTCTGTAAACTGTTTCTGTTCTCGCCATATGTTTGAATACTTAATTCTAAAAATAGCCTTGCATCTAAGGGTACTTTTATTAGAGTATTATTACTTCTTTGGTGAACTCTACATCATGTGACATTGTGTTTTTTCACTAAATTGCCAAAACTCGTTTTCAGGAGGAGAGCCCTGAAATACTGAGGCATCTGTGGTGTCTACTGAATATAAAATTAATTGCTTATACTGTATATTTGAGAGTATCTCCACAGCAATTTTCACTTAAGAGCACGGTCTGTCACTAATGGATTGACTACTTTATAAAGGTTTTCTGTTTCTATGCACTATCAGTGCAAATTACTTGAATAGATGTCAACCAACGATGAAATAGGAGGAAATGGCCATCAAGCTACACTCTAATGCAGCACTGTGCAGTAATTGCCACTGCCTGGGTTAGTTCTGTACATGCTAAAGTCATAGCTCCCATAACAAGCAGGTGTTTGAGTACAAAAATAACCTGATTTCGAAGACTCCATTGTATGCTGTTACAGTATTTTAGATACATTTAGTACTTCTGTGTTAGAAGGAAAAATTAGGTAAATGAGGTAAAAATCACTGGTGTTGGTGGAAAATAGGCAAGCTTACTGAGCTAATATATTGTACATTTTAATGTTGGAGCAGAAGGAGGGAAGAAACTGATCCGGATGCTGCAGGTAAGAAATAAGGCTCTCAAATATTAATTACTATAACAGGAGTCTCTAGGTTATCAGCTAAAACCAGATACCCCAACATCTAGAGGAGAAAAGAGGATTTTCCATGAGTGTTTGGACACAGTAATTCAGCTGAATACTAATGTATTCCTTTCTTTTCAAGGTGTCTACACTCCAGAACCACTCTCCAGTTTCTGGTGGGCTCTTCTGTCTACTGGGCTTATGTTTGTATACCATTTTAGCATCTTGCAGATTCTGGGATTGGTAAGTAAATGTGTGTTAATAAACAGATAGTTTGCAAGTACATTCAAAATAAAAACACTGACTAGTTTTTCAAAGTGTCCAGATTCACATGGATAAAATTACTTGAATACAAATTTTTAATCGCATGTCCTAATGGCCATTTGTACCTCATATTTCACAAGTAGTGGTAAAACCTTCCATAAATCAGCTATGCACCCATGTAAATCCATCTCTTAAATGCACAACTGCATTCAGATCTGCTTTCCTTCTGAAAGCTGGCCAATTGATGCTGAACAAAGGATTGCCAGCTAAACACTTTTGATTACTATGGTAATTTGAAAATTACCATTTTAGGTCTCTGAAGCATTGCAACCCAAAATATTACTAATTTATAAATTTGTTGTCCCTTTCCTAGGTCACAGAAGTGAATCTGAACAACATGTTGTGCCCAGCCATTGCAGAGAAGAGAAGCCCTGGTATCGAATCTGGGCATCTGGACATCAGACTGTCATGACTATGACTCATGGGAAACTTGTAATCCTACTGTTCTACAGTGCTGTCCCCATCTTCAAATGTAGCATGGACTTGTTTGGATTCCCCACTAAGAAAACAGACTGAAATTTCTCCTCGGGGAATAGTACATACAGGAAGCAGAGACACCTAAACTCATACTGGAAAAGAAAGAGGAGGGATGAGAGGACTGTGTGTTTATACTTCTTCCCACAGTTTATTGCCTCAAAAACACCTCTGTAATCAAGTGAGTGTTTTTGCTTTTAACTGCTGTTTCTCACTGTTAATTGCCAATGGCAAAATTAGTGGCCTTATTCTGGAAATGGTTCGTGTTTTATACATTTTGTGTAGATTACAGTAGAATCTTGCTAAGCCACCCTTTAAAATTAAGCCCAGGATCTGTCCACATTCCAGCAAAGAGAGTGTCAGTGCTACCTCATTTTATGACTTTTTTTTTTTTCCTACTAAATATCAGTACACTTACATCCCAGGATAGGAAATAAAGCTGAATTATAACTCACCACTGGTAAGAACAGAGCGTATCTTGAAGTGCATCATCCTGGCTAACTCTCAGTGCTTGAATGTTGTAAAATGGTCACAGTGAAGAAATGTACGCTGAATCTCCCAGTGACAAGTGTGAAACAATGAGGTTCTACTGTATTTTCATTAAGCTGGTTGAAAATATTGGAGAACAACAGTAACTTGTTACAACAATATTTGTAACAACAAAAATTGTAAACAAAAATTATGTTTTAACTGACTACTATATTTCTAAGCTGCTGCGGATGAATATCTGACTAGGTCCCATTGTATCTTAAAGCTTTGGAGATGTTTTTATTTGAGTGACTGGAAAAACATCAGGTTGAAACTATTTCAAAAAGCCATGTAACATCTAGGCTAAAATAGATATTTCGTCCACTGTTCTGACCTACCTCTGAACAAGATGGTTATTGACATTTAGCTTAGACTGGAGAGGGAGGGAGTAGAGATACAAAGTCCAATGTGAACATCAGATTTTTTTTTTTTTAACTTACTAGCTTTTGAAACATTCCTGCTCTGTGCTCTACACTGACCTCAGCAGAGTGGTTAGTCAGGGAACAAAATTAAATTATTTTTTCTCTACAGCTCTAATATGCTCTGTATACTGATTTAAAAGTATAGGTATAAAATGGAGAGTTAAGTCAGTCCACCCTCTAATACAGAGGCAGTGTTCCAGTTTACTAGTATGGCTGCATTTATATTAAGAGATAGCACTAAATTTCTTGTTGACACTTTTTGGAGTAGAATGGGATGCAAGTAGACAGCATTATAAATAGTAAACTGTGTGTACCTCTTCAGATTTTCCAAGTCTAGAGGGAGAAATTGTTAGGCAGAAAGATGGGAAATCGTGACCTGTATATATTCAGATAGTTTGAAGTCCATTGTTTGTGCAGACTGTTGCTATTTCAGGGCTGCAGGAATTGTGTTGTACAGAAGTTTGTTGCAATTTATAGATTCTTTTCATTGTATTGTCATAGCTGTGACTTGTAAGATAAAACAAAACCATCATACCTTCTCCTCCAGCTCAGTCACCTGAAGATATATTCTGAAGTTAAGGCACAAACATGCATACCTCAAGAAGAAAAGCAAGAATGATAAGTGTGGGTTTTT
>NW_026991348.1:175000-225000 GCF_036370855.1 Dromaius novaehollandiae | reverse complement strand
CTGAAGGGAGGGAGGGGAGTTAAATTTTCCCTCCCTCTCTGCTGCCCCCCGCTTTTTGTTTTCAAGGTTAGTTTTAAACTTAATTTTTTCAGCTGGTCTTATGCTATGGCTCCCCAAGAAGCTGCATCAGCATAGCTGAGCAAAGATGATTCACATACAGGGAAGAACAGGATCAGAAAGGGAACAAGAACTGCTGTAGCCACTGTGTCATGTAACTTGATTTTCCTTATGCTCAATTATCTCTGGCATCTGTTTGGAACCTTCCTCAGATAGACAAATATTTGTCTAATTTGCAGGATACTGGTTTGAATGGGAAAGCAGACTACTTAATCTTCTTATGGAATTTATTCTTTTTAGTGACAGAGGATGATTTTCTTTTCCCTGAATAGCTTGTTTTATGGGCAGCTATGATTTTTATGGGTGATTTTTTTTTTTTTGCTTATTTATGCTGAAAATTAAAGAGCAAAATTATATTGCTATTCTTGAAAGCTAATCAGCATTATCTCCTGTGGTATTATGGATACAATCGAGGTCAAACTAACTGGCTGATGCACTGTACCTGGAGATGTGGTTTTACACTGCACTAGTGCAGTGTACTATTGAAAAGGATGGTCCTGGCTTTTCCTGGTCAAATATTCATAATTGTTCTTTTGTCCCAATGTTAACGGTTAGGAAGACATTAGGACTCGACACGGTGCAGAACAGGAGTGGGACTGTGTGGCCAGACACAGACTATCCCTTTCAGCAGTGGCCCAAGTTTTAGAAATGTTTAAGCTGATTGTAAAAATCTCACTCTCCATCTTGGGATTGATTTGCTGTCCGCTGCCAGGAAAAAAAAAAAAAAATCATCTGCAGTGCTGATGGCTAGACTGTGCAGAGAAGTTTTTCTTAAGTAGTCAGAGGTGTGTGAACAGAGACCTCTATGTTTTTTAAAAAAAAAAAGAAAGAAAAAAAAAAGGAAAATAGGAGACACTTGCTAGTAAACAAAACTAGGATGATGAATTGATTACTCTGTTGGTGAAAGACAGTCTAAATTTAGACACTCTCCAAGCACATCCATACATGCAGCATTAGTAACTACAATAAAATTGTTTACTGATCAGTTTGTTAATGCAGACTGAGTAAGCAGCACTCCAAAGCACAAGAGGGCGCTAGTAAAACTTCTGCACCCACCATAATGTCTGGCACTAGCCAACGGACATTAAAATTATGGTGCCAAGGCTTTAGCTGTCCAGGACACGTGCAGTGCTACTTTTCAAGGGTTCAGACAGCGTGTGCAGTGTTTGAGCTCTGTCTATGTGTTCAGCGTTCTTCTATTTAAACACCAAAGAAGAAATTCCACTTTGTTGCCTTTGCAGGGTGCAAATTAACAGCTCTTGGTCATACTTACATAAATCAATGAAAGACCACAGTCTATGAGCACCTACCTATATTTGGTTCTGGTTCAGCTTCTTAGGGCTTGACAAACACTGCTAATAAGCAAAGCCCACCTGTGCTTAAGCAGGTGCTGCCTTGCTGAAGCTGGGAGACAGGAACAGGCGGTTCATTTGCACACCTTAAGATTATAGAGTACCTCAGTGTAGCAGTTCTATCCCTCTATCTCTGGCCTTAGTCAGGGTTTTGATATTTCTGTATATTGGATAATGTTTTGTAAAACCTAATTGTATTTCCTTTCAGAAACAGCTATTTGCAACTATTTAAACACTGTACTTTTATGTCCTAAGTCTTGTGTCTAAACTGCAGGCATTGGTTTCCTATACATTTATAGATAATGGAAAAATATAGATGGGCTGGGGTTTTTTTGCTGTTGCAATTGTTTCACTAGAGGCAGACTGTTATGAATTAAATTAGTCTTAGCAGTTAAAGCTCTGAAAAGGCCAAAAAATCAGGAAGAGGGCATATGTCAGCCCTTCTGCTGGTATGTGGAAGGTTTCAACAGGCAGACAGAGGTCAACCTTGATGTTTTCATATTTACAGTGACAAGATACATAACACATCTGTTGAGTTTTGTGATCTTGTACTCAGTGCTATTGCTCTAAATCTGTCTTGCAGCTTTTAATGTAACTTAGTTAAAGCCAAGGTGGTTTTAAAATTGATTTTATTTTTCTTCAGGGTAAATTTTGTACTTTTTAAAAAAATTATTTCTGCATTTACCAACCGAGTCATTCTCTCAATGCTGCAGAGGACGCAGCAGGCAGAACAGCGAGCATGCCCACCCACATCACTCTCGCCAGCCAACTGTGCCGGGGAGCTGGAGCTGCTCATGCACTGGGCTGAGGCACAAAGCTGTCTTTGGAAACTTGCAGTTCCAGTTGCCCAACTCTCTCATTCAAGCATCATGTTATCCAGGCACAGACTGGAATGGCAGGGGCAAGGATTGATGTGGGGGGCTGAACTGCCGCCTATGCTGTTAGTTCTGAATAATTTGTAAAAGTGTTCTACATTTTGTAAACTTTTTAATGTGCTAAAACTTGGTTATGAGGTAACATTTGCAAATAAGGGGTAATTTGTGTATTTGTTTTTGTATTTTGGTCCATTTTTTTGTTGTTGCACCCTAAGTCCAGCCAACTGGGCAAATAGTTGTTAAATCTTTATATTGAAACAAATAAATGCATTTTAAGGGATACTGTACAGTTTTGTTATTCTAGACCTACTAGGCACTGTGTGCGTCTTGCGTATGACTTCGTAAAACTAGGTAGGAAAACTGAACTTGGCTTTCCACTTCAATTTGTAATACTAACAGATTTCTAGGGGGCCTTGAATATTTGACAGCTAATCACCAATCAGATAAGAATATGGATTCTCCTCTAAGCTGTCTGTAATGCTCGTCTTGGTCTACTCTGCATGTAGCCATTCCTTTAAAAGAGAGCAACGATTATCAGCATTTCTGGATAGTCTAAGCATTCAAGCAGGACTTGTGCCTGTTATCTGGCAATCCCCACAAGAGAAACCTGAGTCTACCTTGCTGACAGATCCTTTAATCATTGCTTAAATACTTCCTGTCCATATCTTATGGATGAAAAGCACAGGAAACAGTATATGATGTCTCTCTGTACTCTCCTTCCACTTCATTATGATGTGACATTTGAAAATAAGGGGTAATTTGTGCACTTGTTTTTGTATTTGCCACAACTTTGGTAGAGAATGTTGTTTATTTCCTGTCCTGTTCTATGTCACTTCACTAGAACAACAGAGAATAGAACAGAACGTGTACTGAAGATTTCAGCCTAAAACTTTGTCCAGAAAACTACTCGAAGGTACTTGAACTGAAGTTCCATCTCTAATGCACTTCACAAATGTTTCTGGCAGTAATTAAAGGACCTTTAGGTATACTGCAAGTGTTGTGACCCAGTCCATCTCAGACCAGCAAGCATGTAATTGTGTAAGTTTCCTGGCAAATACCGTTCCTGGAAAGAGAAAATATTGAATATGCCCACCTTTCTGACTGGAGTTTATTATATGTGCGTTGCAGGAGGTTTTCACCAGTCTGGGAGCAGAATCAATACCACAGCTTCATTTCTCTAACAATGCTTAAAGCAGAATCATTATACTAGACTTCTGCCTAAGCATCAAGTGCTTTATGGAAACCTGAGCAATTTCTTTTTCACTTGCCACTGCTAGTTATTCTCTAAATCTCTCTGCAACTCTAATCATTAAGTCAGCCTTTCACTGTTTAATACCAACAATGTAGGTAAGTTGTCAGCTCTGAAGCATCCTTAATGCTCAGTGTTAGTTTCTTTTCAGTGTAATACTACATAGCAGGCTGAAGGAGCAAGAAGAGCAGGGAACTTTTGCTGGAAGTTTCACTAAGTATACACCTCAGTGAACTATGAGTTCTAGGTAGATGTTACCAATTTCAGACTAATGATACCAAATCTGTAAAATGCTAAAATGACAGTCTAAGCTATTTGCTTAAGTAGCTTTTTCCTGCAGAGTTAAATTTTATCTTCCACATAGAGGCTTCAAGCAAGTGGAGTAACATCTGTATCAATCCTCAACATCTGAAGATTACATGGATTTTTTAGTTATTTATTTTTTTAAGAATTTGCACCTATGGACAGGAGACACAAATCTTAGATTAGTCAAAGACAAAAACATGCGCAGGGGCACATTAAAATTTTCTGCTTTGTCTCAATAATTGTCTTACAGAGGGAGTACGTTCCCTTTCACTCATACTCAACAGAAAATGTCTCTCAGTGCAACAGACATTTAATTCAGGAAACACGGTTTTAGAAGTCAGTTTTCCCTCTGTCTTGGGAACTGTGTTTTGTCATCAGCACAGCTGGATGGGGGCTTTGCTGCCTCACAGGAGCACACGCCTTCCTCCCTCCTCAAACAAACATCCCTTCAGCATGAGCATAGCTGTCCACGCCGGGGGGAGGAGGATGGCCAAGCCTTCCTCCCCTCCTGCCAGGCACCCCAGGAAGCTCTGCCACCAAGCCAGAGTTACTATAGGGACACTGAAAACCAGTGCTGACAGTTACAGCTGTTGAACTAATGGTTCTGGTACGCTGTTCTCACTGGATCTCCTTCCCAAATAAAAACTTAAAAATGGCCATACTGCCTTAGACTAAAAGTTTTGGGGGAAGGGAAAAAATTTCCTTCCCTGGCCCACCATACATTGAAGGAACCCCATAAGTTAACGAAAAATCCAAACGATCACTTTTTTTCTGTAAAATGGGGTCAACATTGTTATGGAAATTAGGCTTGTCGGCCACCATAACAGGGCCCGACCCTAGGTTGCCGCAGAAAAGTTCAGAGCCAAAACAAAACAAATTAAATAATTAAATTTTAATGACACGTGTGCAATAATTACAGCTCAAGCTGGGTGCCTCCAAAGAGGGACCCTAACATAAACAAATCCTGGGCAATTACAGTTTTTTCAACTTACATTTCCCACCCCTCACGCGGTAGTTAGACCAATAGTAATTTTTTGGTCTGGGGTCTCCTGCTCCTCATTGGGTCTCATCGTCATTCTGAGATAAGCTGTTTTTCTCCTTATTTTTGTTTTTTGCGGTCTCTGATGACGGTTGTACCTCTGTTTTTGTTGGGTCTTACTGTTGTGTCTCAAGGTCCTGAGGAGGAGGAGGAGGTGATTCTAAAGCATAACAATTATCACTGCCCCAGCAGTGAGCTAAGGCTTTGTCCCTCAAGGTCCTAATGCCCTGCACTGGTCTTATTTCAAAGCCTTGACACCCTCCCTTTCGGAGTGTGAGACGCAGGAATGCAGACCGCTTGTAACTTCCTTAGCTTCCTAGCTTGAACCAGCTCTGAGGCCCTTTTCTTACTGGACTAAGTAAAAGTTCATTATTTTATCTAAGTGCGGCCTAAGGCTTCAGCAAATTTAGCGCCTCATGCTAAGCAAGTTTCATAGAAGTTGTGCTAAGCGGCTACCTCTAGACAGTTTCGGTTCGCTATTCTTTAACAACATGACTAATGTACCCATTAGCTGGACACGACATGAAATAAATCGCTCATGGCAACGCAAACCTTGATATTCTTTAAAATTACACCTTCTACTATGAGATTAATATGAAGAAAGTATACTGAAATTATTTCCTTGAAGATATTATTTGACATAAATTTTGCTGCATGAATTCATTTTTCAACTTAGTACTATTTATCCTGTTGAATAATGTTCCTATTGTAGCGCGGGGAAGCGTATTGGTCACACCAGTGTAACTGGTTCTGCAACCAAGCTGCGTTCTGTGAAAGTCAGAACCACTTCCACCTCTCAGAGAGGAAGAGGCCCAATGCTGGACATAATTCAGTGTTTAAAGTTAGACATAAAAAGTACAAAACTGGACCTGAAATGCTGATATAAGTTGGAGTGTTCAGTGACTCACTTCTGAATTAGACTGCAAGCTGCACCTGTCCAGTTTGTTCCTACAGTAGGCAAAATGAAAAGACTGAGTTAATCTCAGAGAAATATTCCTAACGTCATTAGCATCTAAAACACCAATTTCAAATGTTCCAATAAAAACAAACAAAAAAACTGACCAAGCCACACAATTAAGCAGAGAAACATAAAAAGAAATGGTGATTCTTTTTCCTTATTTTATTGGATAAATGATTTAAAAGGTAATAACAATAGTGTTAAAACTACTACAATATCTTTCCACAGCCATATCTCACAGACCCACAGATAACCTTCTATATAATTATTTTTTGCTTTTTCCTCATTTTTATCTTTTAAGCCATACTTATATTAAAATGCCCATTTCAACAGTTTCTTCACACTAATAGCAATTAAATGTGGAAGGAAGGAGGATCTAGTTATAAAGGAAGGGGTTTCAGGTAATCTGTGATATTATTGTAATCAATCAAGTTGCTAAGGAAGGAAGGAAAAGAGAGAGGCCTTACAAGCTACTCCAGGTAGCTTTAAGCCTATTGTGTGTCACCGTTGCATTACAGATAACTCAGGATGCTGGTGAACAATTCAAAGTAGTTTTTTGGTAACATATAAAACACTAAAATAACTTAGAAACTAGATCCAAATATTTTGAAAAGAATCAACTTTGATATACAAAAACAGTCATAAGTTGTTACAAAAGTTTCAAACAAAAGTTTGTTTTCTCAGTGCGTTTATGTACCAGCGCAATTACTGGGTCCAGAGCAAAGAAAGAGGTTTTTATTCTTTACTTTTTCTTTAACAGTAATAAAAAATGAGGAAAACATATCTTTGTATATAAAGAATCATTGCTGGTCTTAAGAATAAATGTAACCAGAAACCCTTAAATCTGAGAGGCACACTTTGGGTTTCCTTTTTTTCTATTTTTTTCTTTTTTTTCTTTTTTTTTCCAACATAAAAGGAAAGTCACCAGTTTATTTAAATGGAGTAGCTACTCAGACGCCCCAAATAAACTTAATTCAATTAACATCACTAGCAAAAATCAGTTAGAAACTGTACAAAAATAAAAAAGTTAATACATTTAATCCTGCAGGGATTTTGTAAGGACTGGAAGGCAGGCTTTAGGAGCAGCATTTGGGCATGGCTGGAGGCTTCTTTGGTTCGATCTAACACACACAAGAGATGTAACCTACTCCAGGCAACAATTTTAAAACCCCGCACATTTGAAGACAAGTAAGGAGGTCCATATACAAACGCCAGGGTGTGCCAGTGGATTGGACTGTCTCGATTAAACAGCAGTATATCTGAGGTCAGAACTCGAGCGTGTCCTCCCCCTGCCACCAGCAGCAGCGGGGCGGAGATGGTGGGACGTCAGTGCTACAGCAGTCGGGGCAGAAGGCGGCCGCTTGAAGCACGACTGAGCAGCAGCTTCACGTCAGCTCTAGGGGTTTGTCGTCTAACTCAGTTTACAGAGCATGGTTTTTAGGAACATTAAGCAAAAGAATTAAAAGAAAACCCTTTTAATGGAATAAGGCAAACTGATTAGTGCTCATTGGAAGTTAGCGTTCCAACTTAAAACAGTGAAACAGGCTACGTGGTTGTACCTTAACTTCTTATAAAGTACCCCAAATAATAAAAAAAAGTCTTTATCTAAAACCAGCGACGTATCTGAAAGGGCAATAAACATAATTACAAGGGAAGGCCATTTACGAAAGCGTTTCTTGATCAGCTTTAAGCAAACAGACCTATTCTGTCCCAGTGCATGTCACAGCGAACTGCACATTTTGTACAAATAAACCCACAATTACACAGAAAACATCTGTAGCATTCTCAGCACTTGCGTGCTGAGGAGGTAGGTGCCCTAGAAACACTGTAGACAGACTGATTATTCTAAGCATTTTTATAAAATATCATACAAATCTGATTGACCGTAGACTTTGTAACAGTTTTTTTAATTAGTGATACAAAACTCTGGTCCAGAAGGGTCTGGCATTAACTCATTTTAAAAGCACACCTTTACAGTTTGAACCATATTTTTAAGCAACGGCTACTGAGAGTTAGACAAAAATGCGTTGTGCATTATGCTGTGTACAAAAAGGAGACAAAACCAAGCCACGGTGGGAAGTATTGCTGACCTCGTCCTTAAAAACCTGCAGGATTGTTTATTCATCAGTATAGCATTACTACACTGGTAAGAAATTCCGTATAACATCTGCATATATTGAAGATTTTTTAAAAAAATCTGATATGATTTTAGATCCGCATGACCAGTCACGTGACCTGCTTGAGGTTGATTAGCACCTTTCAATACATATATATTTTTATATATAATAGATCTTTTTAAAAAACTTCTAACAATGAGCTCATACAGAAGCATGAGCATGCTGTAACGAGATGACAGATAAAGATGGGGTTGGATGACTTCTTTTTGCAGCAGACAATATGATTCAGTTTGTGCTCAGTTTCACCTATAAGGGCAAAGAGGAGAGGCGGAAAAAAAACCAAAAACCAAAAAAAACCCCTCTGTCAGGTAGCCACTTGTTCACAATTTCCACTTGAAGATTAATCCATTTAAAAATGTTCCCCAAGTAGAAACACAACAGTATCATCCAAAATAGCCTCTATATAAACTTCTATTAATTTCTGCAGCATCTGCCTGGCACCTCTTGGCTCCTGAATTTTCAGGCCCTCTGTTTATTTATAAATTAAGGCACCACAACTGAAAATGTTAATATTTGAACATCAGATGCTGTGGATGAAGGAATGCCGAAGACCTTCTATAAGAACCTCCATAAAAATTAAGTAGCAAAGCTAATCTCACATAAGGGATGAGCATAATTTATCCAAATCTCTTTTTGAAACACTGAAACATTTACAATTAGTCTGACATTTGTTACATCTTAACTCAATTTAGCTATTGGAATTCTGTTGTATGTATTTTTTACAAACCTTTGTTATTTGAAATAACTGTAATTTCTGCTTACTGCAGTTTACTCATCCGTATTAGGAAGGTCTTTTCTATAACAGATAGGATGTGTTATCCCCTAGAACATGCGCTGAACTATGACAGGTATTAGTGGGAGTTCTGCCCCCCCATGGCTGGGGGCGCCGGGCCCGCCTCTGAGCCGCGCTCCCTCACGGAGCCGAGATCCGCTCCCGCTGCCTGAGGTCCCGGGCCGCTGCTCTGAGGGCGCCGATCGCGGCGCGCTGGCGAAGGGCCGTTGGGCGCGCGGACGAGGGGCCGTTGGGCGAGGGGGGCCGTTGGGCGAGGGGCCGCTCGGCGGCCGTCCGGCGTCCAATCAGCGGCCGTCCGGCGTCCAATCAGCGGCCGTCCGGCGTCCAATCAGCGGCGGCTGGACGCGCAGGGCTGTCGCACGGCCCCGAGGGGCAGGGGGAGCAGGGCGCGCAGGCGGGGGAGGCCGAGGCCGAGGGCAGCGAGCCGAGGAGCCCGGCGCAGGACGGCGTGGGGGCCGGGTAAGGGGAGAGAGGCGGCCGCGGGGCGGGGCACGTGGGAGTGCCGGCCGAGGAGAAAGGCAGTCCTGTAACGCTCAGGCGGAGGAGAGTGAAGGGTGTTAACGGGGCTGGGAGGGTAACGGGTCTCGGGGCGAGCGGCTGGCACCGCCGTGCAGTGACCCCGTTCATCTGTAACTCCTCTCCCCTTGCAGGCTGTTGCTTGCAGTTACCGTCCTGGCGTCAAGAGGCAAACCCCCCAGTGTAGCCTTGTTGTGGGCTGCTGGCTTCTCCTGAAGCTCGGGAGGGAACAGAGGGGACGTCCTTGCATTTCATGTTTCGTCAGCCCGACAGCATTTTGGCTTTGATTCCATCTTGCTCCTACCTGTTCCTGGACAGTGACGGGGAGGAGAAGAGGCACTATCCCACCATGTCCCGTTACAGCCTCCATAATCTCCTGGACTGGCTGTACGGGGGGGTGGAGCCCAGCTTTGCTGGCAATGGAGGGCCAGAATGCGCTGCCTTTCTCTCCGGGCAGCAGCGTCTGCTGGAGAGCTTGGTCTTCCTCAGTGTGGGTTTTGTGGAGATCCTTCTGTCCCTGTGGAAGCTGAGGCAGCTGCACTGCAGGGAGCTGGAGGGTCATCTGCTACAGCAGCCCCAGGCTAAGCAGGAGAGCTTGGGCAAAAATCTGCTACTGGTGGCTCTCTGTCTCATCTTTGGGCTGGAGGTGGGGTTCAAGTTTGCTACCAAGACTGTCATTTACCTGCTGAGTCCATGTCATGTGGTCACTATGATGGAGGTAAGGCCCATGTGTGGTTACCAGGAAGTTTGCTTTAGCTTTATACTTGCAAGGCAGTATTTTTATATAGTCAGTTGTGGACCAAAAGTGCATAACAAGGGTACAAATGTCAAGAATTGATATAAATTTTTAATAATGATTTAGTTTTTAATTGGCCAAACTGAAATCGATGAAGAAGCAAACGTCAAATGAAAATACTAATGTCAAACTTCCTGCTTGGAAAGGCAAAAGATTAGTTACCTTTACCTGATCATTGCTTCAAGAATAGAAAATGCTGTTTCCAGTGACAGTAGTGGTAAAATTTGCACCAAATTTAATGAAAGCAAGGCTGTTGCTAACAGGCTGATGTAGTTCACTGGTAACGTTTTCAGGTAAGTTTTTTTTCAGGGATGTGAATGTGTTTTGTGAAGTTGTTGAAGAAATGAATTACTCCTCGTGCAGAAAATTTTGATACTGGCTTTCTAATTTTAAAAGCTGAATGGTAAGGAGGCCAGTCTTACCTCTGTCACATTTATCTGTGGGATGAAATAAGTGGTCTGGCTGAATACCTGTGGGTACACTGTGTAACTTAATGACTTGTGTCTAGCTTGCAGATGCACTTTAATATACAGTTTGTGTAGCGGTTGGAATACTGGAAATGTTCATAAACAATTATTGAACTGTGATATCTAAACCTTATGAGCTCTATTTTCCAATGGTCCTGTACATGTACCTAGAAGTCACCTTCACTGAGAATGTAATTATTTTTGACATCTCCCAAACTCCTTTATAATTTTGTTTAATTTCTCTAATGCTCTAGCCTCAACACTGGACAATTTACAAAATTTAAGCTCAAGAATTAATAAAAGAATGTCAAAAAGACTTTCATAAAAGCTGCCATGATAAAAATATCTGTCTAATAGCAATAACAAATAAAAATCAAACCAATGTAGTTCTTACTCTCAGTCTCCCTTTGCAGAAGGCAAAGGATCAGGGGCAACTGATCTAGGCTGTATCAGATCAAGCCAGTTCTTACTTTCACTCCTGGAGAGCATTTTCTGAAAAAGGAATGGTAACATTGTTTTCTTGTAGTACCAGAGGTCTAAGGGAGATGGGTATCCATTTAAGAGGGGAAAACCAAGCTCTTTACAGAAATATGCAAGACATTTATAGCAATTAACTTGCTGTTCCAGAACTTAATTAGTAGGGTATGTAAATTGCTCGGCAGTGATGCAACGTTAGCTCATAGGACTATAGGACGCTTGCTGCCCATAAAGTAGTAACAATAGCTGTGCAATCAATTAGTCAATATTGGTAATGAAATGGAAAACATAAGTTAGGCAAGAGCTGTAGAAATATTTGAGAAATGAAAAGAAATGGAATGTGGCCATGTTATTTTAACTCTTAATATTTACTGGAAGATTTTCCGATTAATTCTCTGGATTAGAAGGTAAGGTTAGATTACTGTTATGACAGATAAGTTTAGTTCCCCTGATATGGTATTATGATATTATGTTACAATAGTAATGTGATATTTATTATAGGTGTTCAGAAAAAGCTGGTATTTATGCATAAATCAGGGAGCTACTATTATTTAGCTCATTTATTAATGGTCTCCTCCGGGAAGACAGAGATTTACCTTTTGTAGCGAGGCATGGGCAACTCTTTTTAAATAATCTCTTTCAGACCACAGTTGCAAACCAGTTGTGGAGCATGTTTAAATCTATGCTAATAACTAATTGGAAATTAGTTATTATACAGCAATTTATTCTGTGAAATTCAGAAGATGGTATGTCAGCAAAATGCAGAAGTTACGCCTCTTCATCTTTAAACAGCTGCCTTAGGTATAGGTAGGCCCATGTTTAATGTCGAGGATGAAAACAGTTGCAAAACAACAGCGTTCAATAGAGAAAACAAGTTAGATAACAAGACTGATGTCTTCCATCAGCAAGAAAAAATATATACGGTTGGAATCTTGTGAGTTTTGTTCTTCTGCTCTGAGTTTGCTCAAGGCAGCAGGTTGGCAATGAGATATATGAAAATACAATGTTACCATTTTCTTCTGTTCTTACAATTGTTTGTACATAATCCTGCTGCTGGGCCTAAACAATAGGCTGAACAGTGGTAGGAGGTGAAGAGATGAAACGTGCTGCAACATTTGAGGTCACTGAAAGGGAAGCCAACAGTAGCTGTTGGTAAAGGTCTCTTCTTGCACTCGATTTCTATTTTCCTTTTCTAAGCTGAGACTATTTCATCTCAGAGCAACAAAGGCTCTGGGCTGTAAGCCAGAAATATTTGGAACTGGAAACTGCCCTCCAATTTTGTCTGCATAAAAGCAAAAGTCCTGCTTTTGAATGACCTAAAAGTGAAATGAACTAACAAAATAAAATGAGACTTAAACCTTGCGGTGTATTTGAGTAGACAAAACTGCATAATATAATGGTTACTGAGTTGTGCAAATAAATGTGTTTTGTTCAGGTGTCTAATTTCTGCATATCACTTACGCCAACCAGTGTTCAAATCAAATCTCCTTCATAAGCAGGAAGAACTAGTTTAGATGTGTCATCAGAAGGCTAAAGTGTTGGTCAAACGAACATACTCGTTTAAACTACCAAAACAGTTCTCTTGGTTAATCAGATTCAGAGAGCTTGTTGCCATCCTGTCAGCTAGTTGAATCATCTAGAAATAATACAGTTTATTTCCACACCTGGACTTAGTTTAGGTTTCTTGCTTAACTTTTGGAGGAAGAATGACAATGTTGTTTTTTCACCTGTGATGTAAGTGCAGCATCATTTAAAAAAGGGTGGGGGGAACCGAAACTATTTGTTTCTTGATAAGCTGCTTTTTTTTTTTTTTTTTTTTTTTTTTTTTTGGATAAAGGTAGAATGGGAATTTTTGTAGTATCTTTGACAGCTATCCCACGGGGATGGAGGTGTATTTGTGCAGTGCAGTTATTTAGTTGGTGTGGTGTAGCAGGAGAAATGGCCTCTATAGAAAGTAAGAATTCTGTTATAGCTTGACTTTTTTTTTTTTTTTTTTAAGTTCTTTCTCTACATGGAGTGCTCTTACTGAAGATGATTTGAATACCTCTTAAAGAAAAAAAAAAGAAAAAAAAGAGAAAAACAGTTATTAAGACTGAGTATGTGATTGGACCAATGATACTGCTGTAAACCTGGCATGAAAGGGTATGCTAAAGGGGACACATTTTAAGACCAGTAGTGTATTGCAATCCTGTTTTTCCTTGTATAGCAGGAAAAGATTTACCATATGTATAGAACATACCTTTGGCTGGAATAGACTGTCCTAAATGCAAAATTTATGTCCTTAAGAAAATGCTTTTTAGGAAATAGTCACACATTGCTGGATGGTTCTATCAAACAATGATCTTTTTAGGCAAAGGGAACTAAATTAAAGGGAAAGTGGGGGGGGGGAAGACAAGGGGAAGAAATGTCTAAAATATAGGGGAGTTGAGTTTCACGCAGTGATCTTGATCTTAGAGCTGAACTTTGTATAATTAAAATCACTGCTAAGTACATCTGTAATTTGATAAATAATAAATCCTATGTTCACTATTTCCAGTTTTAGCTTCTTTAGAGACCTGGAGCCTTCCTGTCCTCTGTAAGAGGCTACTGTGTTTTTTAGAAACAATGGGCTGTTTTTAGAACGTACGTAATAAATATAGCTTGACTGAGTCTGCATCATTTGGGAATCTGTCCCAGCGTATAATTCATTAATTCTCTCTCTCTCCCTCCCCCTCCCCCTTCCTCCCCTCCCCCCCCCCCCCCAATTTTTTAAACATTGGAAAAAATCTGATTAGGTGGTCAAATGTGATTTTTAGGTGTGATTGTAAATTTAATTTTCATACACTGCTCCTAAATATCTTTTAATATTTGGAAGAGTCCAGTGTGTGTGTTTTTTATATTCTCTCTCTTCAAAACCTTGAATTAAAAATCTAGGGTCATTTGTAGCCTGTTGTTTGATAGTGGGTATGAAGAACGTTTGATTACATAAATTCAGTAAATATTTATAGAAATGACACTAAATAATGGCAACAACTGTATTGGGTAATGTGAGCAATAGCCTGCATGTAAAAGTTTAATGAGTTATGCAATTTTTAAAGGGCAGCAGTATTCTAAAGCAAAGCTATTTTTTACAGAGTTTCATTCACTGCTGCATGTATTATGATTCTTGGGGAAGATATAGAGGAGTGAAGGCAAAATTTCCTATGACAATGTAAGCTCTCCAAAATGTAAGGAGATATATATGAGCATATATATGGAGCATAGTATACCTTACAGCTTATTCCCAAATCAGTACATTTAGCAGCTGTGTGAGCCTGTTGTAGCAAGGTCAACAATCCTTTCAGTGGTCTGAAATATTATCTGGTAGACATGAAATCCTTCATTTAAACTTAAGTGGAAGATGTGCATAATCGCAGCTCATAAACATCAGATGATGAAGCATGCTGCTTGTCTTCAGCATAAAACAAGTCTTTCTTTCTCTAACTGCAAATTAACTTGCAATACTTCCTCTTAAAGCTGATTCCTGGAAAGGAAAATCATCATAGTGTGTGGTGAAAAAGGGCAGATAGAGAACAACTGAAGCACCGAGAGCACCAGTATTTCTTGGCGGCAAGGCTTATTTCTTGCCAAAGGGTGTATTTCACTGCTAGAAGGATGGCAGTAGTTCAAGGGGCACAGGTATGTTGTGTCATGTCATGTCATGTGGTAAGGGTTTGTATTTATTCAGATTGACAAGTAATTAGTGCCAAGTGAATTTAGTTGTTTATACTTTAATACTTTGGTAGTTAGTGAAATGCCAACTTAAATTACCAGGAATATGGTGCTATATGCCTTGGGGTTTTTTTGGATTATGTCACTGTTCCGGTTTCTTTGGCTAACATGATGTTCTATAATAAAAACAACTATTACATATGTATCATCCTGATGTTTTTAAAGATTGCCTCTTGCTCCAGAAGTACTTAGTATGGTACATGGTGTTAATTTTTTAACATAATCAAAAATCATCTCCAAATACCTTATTAGTGAGACTGAGAAGAACAGTACGAATCTCTGGGTAATCACAGGGGAATCTCTGGGTAATCCTGCAGCTTGGAAAAATAGAAACTTATTGCATTCTAGCTTCTCTATCAAGCCAAAAACTTAAATTCTCTTAATTCTCTCAGCTAAACCCTCTTAATTCTATCAGCTTCTGATGTTATATATAAAGCAGGAGTATTCTTGATTGAGCTCATTAATAAAGCGTTTTTATGCAAAAGAAGGACTAACCTATAACTCTGAAGTCCAGGGAAATAAATGTAATAAGCCAATCACTGAAGATGTAGTGGTTAGTGATTATCTCCAAAATATAATTCTCTTTGCCAATATGGAAAACAAATTATGGATTTTTGACTAGAAAACGTTGGTGGGACTGCAGGTGACTCGTATTTTACTCGGATATAGGGCTCTGCAGCGAGTGCTCAGAAAACTGGGAGAAAAACATTTCTGTTCTTCAGTACTTTGTCCACCTGAAGAAATTACAAAGGGTATAGATAGATGCAGTATTGTGAAAGGACTGAGAGTAGTTGAAACTCAGCTTTGTGGACAAACTGCAAAGGCAAGTATGGATGGTATGTGTTTTAAGGTATGATGTACATGACCATTAAAAGACTAAAAATTTTTAGAGAACAAATCTAGGAAAAGAAAGCCTTTTCCATACGGTATTGTAGCAGCTATGAGGTAGAAGATAAGTCATGTATCAAGCTAAGTTTATAGTTGTTTGCATAATTCTTCCTTCATAACAGAACTTAATTCAGTTTGGACTGATCCCTTATACGTATGGTAATTGTGAATGTCGGTGACTGTACTTTTCCTGAGAATTAATTGAAATCCTATGATCTAAGATAGTTGCTCTCTGGGTAAAAAATTAAAAATAATTTTATACAGTCATCTTCTAAGTTGTGCTCAAGAAAAAAAATCAGTGTGCTTAAGACTCGTTTTATTATCATAATTATCCTGACATACTCAAAAGGTACTATTTTGAAACTTACTTTTCAAATCCTACTAGAATAACATCAGCTGTTTTTATTTCATCTTTTAAATTAGCTCTGTAAACTCCAAAAAACAGTGTAGACTGGTTTCTTTCATATCTATATTTTGTGTTTGATGGCACTCTTTAATGGAAACCTTTTTCATGTGCAATGCCATTTTGACCTTTTTTTATTATTATTATTTTAGGCTTTGGGAGGCACTTACAAGGTGTCTCTGCCCTGCCTGGACATCAGTTTGGACAAAAGCTATGGGAAGTTAATTATCTGAAAGTTGATCTTGCAGTCTATCAAATTTGGTTGCCATTGGCCAACAGGATCAAAAGGTAGTAAAGGCAGAATGCTTGTATCTGTACAGGCGATGAACATAATATTCTATTTTTAGGAGGGAAAAAAAGAGTCTAAATGAAATTGAATAAAGTCAAAGAACTTTTTGTAAAACAAAGTCTAGAAGAGGTAGCCCAATAAAACAAGGAAAATATAAGATTATGCAGAGTCTTCAATAAAACTACCAATAAACTCCCAAATAACCTTCATCTTCCCAAATCATTGTCCACTATCTGCATATCTTTGCCAAAACATCTATTGAGGCTGAAGATGCAATCATCCCCCTGTATTGGCCAGGAAAGAAAAGCTAGAAACATTCAGTATACCATTCAGGTTTTAATCTACAGAATAGCCCACAAGAAAGTTAATTTTAATGTTTGTAACAATGTATGATTTCCCCCCCCCCCCCCAAAATATCAATAATTTACTTTTTTGTGATATTAGGCGACATTATTTTGCTTTTAGAACAGAGGAACAGAAAGGTTGAAACTGAAGTGTCCATTATTGGGGGCAGGGGGAAATAAAGGAGGAGAGAGGCAGATTATATGATCAAGTTACTGAAGACTTGAGTTTTAACGCCTCGATGAATTAAGGTCTTTTAATTCTACAATTGTCTTCATTTTAGCATTTTATTTTTTTCAGCTTCCCTGATCTTTTAACATTGTTTCCTTAATGTCTTCATGCTTTGTTGCTGTGGCAGATTCCCTGAAAAGCAGTTTAGTTTTTTGGAGGGAATATTAGTAAATTTATCCTTGTAACATGTCAAATATGAAAGAGCTGCATATCTTAGGAAATGGTATATAAACAAGGTTTTTTTCAGAATGTGCTTTTTTTGTCTACTGAAGGAATAAATGTATATGGTCCTTAAACTGTTTCATCAGCACAACTGAGGGATTGGTGAACTGTGACAATAAAAAGGTATTAGTGACTTGAGGCAGAGTAGAGCAAGAATATGCTAAAATGGTTTTGCTTCTGTAGGAAGCTGTGATATGAAACTTCATGCTTTGCATATGTAACAAAAGTGAATAGATATGAATATGCATATGAAAATCTTATTGGGAACATGTGAGCTTTCACGGAATCATTGACAGATGTAAATGCAAGTTAAACCTGTAGTATTTTATTAGGAAGTTGGAGACTTGAATATTATTTTTCTAGTCAGCATTTTTTTTCTTCTCCCCCAGATTAGTTTCTTATTGTCACCTTTTGCTAACAGCATTAAGCTAGGAGTGGGGAAGGAAGTAACCCACTACTAGTGAAGGCCTAGTGCAGATGGTGATTAGAGGAAAAGGAAGAAAAATAGCCTCAGTGCACTTTTTTTCCCTCTGAACTATACCTAAGATGTCATTACTAATGCTGCTGTGATACACATAGGAAGACCTGAGTCCTATGTTAATAATTAATCCTAAAATACGAGAAGTCTAGAAAATCTTTCACCTAGGACTATATAATGGAAGAAACGGAGTACAGGTTCTTCTGATAAACAAGCTAAGCCTATGTAAGGGGAGACTAACCTAGAATGTCCCAATGAATATATATATATTTACAAGACATTACTTAGTCTTTAGAGTAGAAGATGGAAATTGTTCAGCTTGCTACACCTCTCTCATCCCCAGGTTGAAACTGGGAGGTTGGAAGGAGGGGCAGGCAGCTTCAGATGTTCCCAGAGTCTGTTTTGTGTAACACAGGAACCACTTTTTACTGTAGTGTTATGTAATGCTTTGCCAGCAATGTTGCTTTGAATTGTGAGTACTCTTAACAATAGATTAACAGTTCCACAGGACAAATTAATTAATCCCTGAATCCATCTGACAGCTGCAGAAAGGCAACTGTGCTTCTTATGCTGAGAGGTTAAGTACGTTTTAATTGTTGCTGTATAGCAAGGAGAATGTAACAATCTCTTAGTGTCCGTTCTCTTTTCAGATTTGGCATTCTAAAAGATCTTAACCTTATCTCCTGATTTGTCAAACTGTATTTATGAGTTTTAAAGAGTTGCTTTTTAGTAGGCACACAGATGGCTTCTAAATGATATGGCTGCTTTGTGCTGAATTGATAATTAATAAAAATGATCAACATCTAATTTACAGCCTTGATTCGGTATCGAGGTTTATGGTGGAGTTATTAAAGCATATTACTTTCTGATAAGAAATAATAGGTTGATTGTTTTGAACTTATTTTAAAAATGAATTCTAGACTTAACAAAATCTTCTTCACCTTTTAAATTATCCAGCTGCTTGAATGTTCCTTGCCTTATGTTTTATCATTGTAGGGGGGAAATGGATATTTTTCACGTTTACAGTGAAAGCCAATGTACTGTAACCTTTTAAACATACCTTTTAATCTCTTTTGCTCTAGAGGGTACTTTGATACACCTAAGAAAGAGTAAAGGCTTTTATTTAGGTAGAGATTGAGCAGAGGGTTACCCTCCTCCTCCCCTCCCCCCTTTTTTCTCTTTTTCTTTAATTCATTCCAGAATTTGGTCATGGATTTTTCATATTGCTCTGAATGTTGCAAGTAGCAATTAAAAGCTAACCTCTTCATTTCAAAATAGTGTATTAAAACAATCAATTTATGACCTGGTTAATTGAGCATGACTGGAGTGTTTGAAAAGAAAGATACATTTCCAGTCTGCTGCGGCTGCAACCAGGCACTAAATCAAACAGATGGCTCACAGAGACAGGCAAGCTGCTGTTATTAAAGGTAAATGAAATCTTCTGTGCTGCATTTATGAGACATGAGAGTTTTACCTGTAGCATGCTCAGGCAACTTTTGCCAGAAACAACTTTCCTTGGACTTCTGTAAACATTCCTATCTATGTGATGGGTGCTACTTTGTCTGAAGCTTAATCTGGAATAGTTAGTTGCGTGACTTGTTCTTTCCTTCCCCTTCTGCCTTTTTGATCATCTTCTTTTGCCGTTAGTTTATTTCTGATCAAGCAAAATCATCTTTCTGCATATCTGTCTCTCAGTAGGACAAAGATTAGTAGAAGACAAGTGTTTCATGACAAGTTTTGACTATACTCTCTCCCTCAATTCACCAACTCAAAAATAATGTCATTAAAATACTTCTAAAGGGAGCTTTAGGTGTAATATTTTGAAGAGTGTTGGAATATTTTGGAATCCAAAACTGGAGAGGCAGCCAAGTAATAGAAAAAACCCCAGCTCTCCTTACTCATAGTGCACATGGAGTGGCACAGTAACATTAAATAAATTGGAAGGTATCCAGGCCTAGATATTTGAAAAGATATTTTACTTCAGTTCAGATACATTATTGCTATTATACTCTTTAGTTGCATCCTTTTCAAATGAAAGATTGTGCTTCCCTTTTGAGAACAGCTCTTGGGATTTTTAGTAGTCTTGCTTTCTGAAATGCTGATTAGTCAAACTAGTGGTGGAATGTGGCTTTATCAAATGTCAAAGAAGCGAGGAACCATTAGACAAACAGACAAATGGGAAAATTTGTGGCTGACATGAGAAATGATTTTTGAAATGGCAGTGTTCTCATAAACCTTTTGGAGCTTGTAAAACAAATCTATACCTTCTCATCAGTATCTGAGAATTCTTCTAGACTTGACTCCAGCATGTATCATAGCCTTTCATTTTAGAGATTTAATCAGCTGTTTTTAGGATCTCAATTGTAGGCTAGTCATGCCTTATAATGGCAAGATGGGGAAAATGCTAGCAATCTTCCTAACGTAGTAAATTTTAGCTACTATAGGTAGTAGCCTGGTAACATATCAGGACATTTACATCTTGAAGTTTGAGTTTCTCTCAACATCTGAGCATGTTGGATTTGTAATAATGCCATTTAGGAAAATCTGCTTGCATCAGGGACTTTTTTTTTCCCCCCCTCCACCAAAAGTGATTGATAGCAAATGTACTTAAGAGGCACTGCTGGATTAAAAAAACAAACAACCCTCCCCCTCACCCAATCCCTTTCCTTTCTTACCATGTCCAATCTAGCAATACAGTTAAATGGAAAATGGAAAACTCCATGTGTCTGACTGTGTTCTTTACCTCTTTCCAACTCATACGGGTGCACATGCACATTGCTGAAGTCTAGATTTGCAAATTGTGAAAGACTGTTTAAATAAAATTATTTCCATATGAACTGGAAAAATCAAATAATGGAAACCTCGAATATCTCAAAACTGATCTGGTAATTGCAGCGTAAGTAATGCTTTAAAGTGCAAGAAGTGAAAATACTATTAGGGGTTACCATAGTGCATGCAGATTAGAAAATTAATTTGTCTTAAGTGAGCTGTCAGGTTAATGTTAACATAGTTCATTGTGGTTTCATAAAGTTGCAGTCTTTTGTGAATTTTAGGTGTTTGTTCCAACATTAAATTTGTTCACACTTTGGAGATGTGGGTGCATTTTAATATTTTTGCCATTAGGAAAACTGATATAATCAATAAAAGCCCCCAAACTTGCTGCAAAATACCACTTTATTTCAGTGGATATCTAGCCTTTTTTCCATGCATGTTATTTTTGACTTTTACCTAGAGACATTACTGCAATGTCAAGGAGTAATTTTTTTGTAAATTCTGACTTCTAAAAATGCATTTATAAAAAAAAAAAAAAAGAATTACCTGTTTTCCCCAGTTCCTTATTCCCTCTGAGTGGTTATGCTTGCTTCCGGTGATTAAAAGGGAAGGAGCTTAACAGGAATTTGTGGAGGGCAAATGTAATACTTTGTGATATCTACGTATTGCTATCTTCTCGATCCTGCCAGGAAATTAAAGGTAGGGAAGGCATACTTTGCAGAATATTCCTTTTGGACTAGCTGACAAATGAAGAGTTGGCATACATTACCATAGGAATAGTGAAGACTGCCTTTTCTCTCTCTGTGTTTTTTGCATGGGAGGAGAGGACTGATACACAAGGGAGAGAAATGTTCCATTGACCTCACTTAACAGTGGTGTGAATCCTAATAGACTTTGCTGTGCTCACTTCTTAGAGAGAACAGTGCGTCTAAGTCCAAAGGAAGAAACATTTTGCTCTAGGTCATAATGTTTCTATCTTTTGATCCCTGTGCAGCTCTGTAGTCTCTCACATGATCCTGTCTGTCACTACAGAAGTTCTCCTCGATAAATTCATGCAATATTACCTTGATAAGGTCTTCAGAATAGTCCTTTTACATACAGGCTCTACTACCTACCACAGTAATGCAGATGACTAATAAATTAGATTTAAGAAAATAATGATCGCTGCTGTTTAAGGAGCTCAGACATGATATTTCTTGGAAACTCCATCAAATACTGAATGATTGGATCACATACATGTTCACTCTATACAATTTTTAAGCATATTAATGCAGGGGGGGAAATATCCTTTTCCTTCTTTGCAGTCTGTCCCAGAGCTGCAGATATCACTTGGAGCTTTCTCTTCTTTCTCAGTGCATGGTTCAAGAAATGCATTATGGAACAGGCTGATTCTCAACCCAGTCCTGGGTTGGTTCAATGCAACCATGAGTTTAGTCTCTTTCAGGTCTCCTCTCAGTAGACGAATAGCTAAGCAGTGCAATCCTCTCCCTTACAGTCTCCAACTTCTAACAGCCCTGGTGACCCATCATGTGTTCTGGTGTGACCTTTGTATTTGGGCTTGTGCAGAGGGAGTGCTGCTCATGCAGTTCTTCGTGCCAGAAATATTTCCCATGGGGATGGACGGTACTTATGGTCTTGCAGAGCAACTAGGAATTTGACTGACTTTCTGACTTCTGTTTTCTTCTGGGTCCTCAGGCTTGAAGTGAAGTTCTGTTTGCAGATTTACCAGTGTTTTGAATTTCTTTGTAGTTTATTACTTGAAAAGAATCTCAGAATCTCCTGGTCCTGTGCTGGTGAAAGATTGAAATGCTGCTTTCTGTCTCAAGCATCCTGACTCACAGTGCTGTGCCCACGTAAGGAAACGCACAGATAACAAGTCCTAAGACCACCCATGATTTTGTATCCTCTCTTTCTCTCGCTCCCCTCAGCCCAAAATCTTTTTCAGGTCGAAGATGCTTGATGTGTTAAATTGATCCATGTATGGAAGCTATTCAATACATTTTGATCATTCTTGTTGACTTCTGTAACCCTTTCCCAAATCTGCTGTCTTTTGGGTGGGTGGTGTGTGTGTAAAAGTGAGAGGGAAGGGAATGACCAAAACTGTGCCCAGAATTCAGCAGGTCAGACAATGAATATTTTATAGCTTATTTTTCCTCTCTCAAATGTTACTTTGTACATTTTGGGCTTCCAGTTAATTCTTTTGTCCTTCTTTTCCTTTGTAACACGTGAAAATATAATGGGTAAAATGAGGAGGGATATTGCGGTTGTTTCTTAGCTTTTTTCTAAATTGAAAGTTTAGCTATTCTGCCTTGAATGTACGCAATGATGATCAGATAAAAACGTGTGTGGAAGAGCCTCCTTCAGTGTACTTTAAAATATATGTTGTCTCGTGTCTGCAACGTGCCAGCTAGGATGGGGGCTATTATCTCTGCTAGTCTGAGCAAGTAAAACCTTCAGAGTTTTACCAGGAACACAGAAGCTGGGTACTCTTCACAGCCATGTCACTAACTTTATATGATATTGTTCAGTTTATAAGACTTAGCTGTTTCCTACCTCAAGGCTAAGGACTGCGTTTCCAGTATGACAGTGAAATGTAATATTATTATGGAATGAGTATGTGAACACTCAGTACGTTAGAGCTTATGAGCGTGTCTGCTGTGAACTAGGTATTTTCAGGCTGCTAATTACTATGTGAGCTGAATGATGGTGCTCTCTAACATTTAAATCTACTCTGTGAAATAATCCTCTGTAAATCTGCTACAAAGGGTCTGTAAAACATTCCTTTTAAGAGGTTGTGAGGTTTATTTATCATGGAAAGTAGGTATTTAGAGAGAAAGTGCTTGATATTAAATTGCTAAAGCTGAAACATTTGAAGATCTGTTTCACTATCTTAAAGTTTTAACATAAACATGCCAGTTAAATTCCCTGCTATCCTTCCCAAAAATGAAAGACAAACACATTTTTCTGAAAGATCCCTCATAACAGAGGGACTTGCATGCTCAAAAATATTTAATATTTCTTTTGCCATCACAAATCCGGAAACTGTGTTTGTTGCTGTAGAGCTGACCTGAAAATGAGCAGCTGTGAATCCTGTTCTCTTCTTTGCCTGTCTCTGAGGCAGTAAAGTATTTTGGATTAGGTTGATGAGTTCATCTCAATCTTTGTAACTATTATGACCATACTTTTTTAATACTTGCTACTGTTTCACCTCAATGGTGAGATTCAGCAGGTACATTAAGATTCAGCTGCTACATAGAGTTGTACCCTAGTTTTTCCTCTGCCGTTCAGTAGTTGGAACGCTCTGCAGTGTGTCAGAAAAGTGAATGACTGGTGTGATTAAGACACATTTCTCTGTGTACACAGAGAAAAGCATTTCAGTTTGTTTTTGTTTTTTTTTAAGATGTAGGAAATAAAAAGAAAAAAATGAAATCTGTACTGGAGGAATAGAATTTTCTTCATTTAAGTATGAACAGTACTTCAAATGAATGTAAGGAAATCATAAGATACCTGAATTTAAAGGTTCAAATGAACTAGTGGGACTCTAAATGCCGTCTCTCCTTCTGTTAACATATATCATGGAATGTTTAAAAAGTTGGACTTTTTGAATATATACTTTGAATATATACAAATAGCATGGGAAAAAACAGGTATTATAAGAGACCACAGAAGGGAAAATTTTATGGTCCACGACAGAAGGGATATAGTCCACAGTTGATGAAACTTTAATTGAGTTAGTAGACAGAGTCTGTTGCAAAAATATCAAATGACAGAATGATGAAATGTAATTAGTAAGTGTTGGACACTTTTCCCAGAAGCCATATGGGCCTTAATGTGTAAGGTGATACACAGACCTCACATAAGATTTTGTGGGTTTTTTGTTTTTTCCTTAGCAAAGAAAGCATCCACTAGCAGATTGTCATCATGCATCCATTGTGTTCACTTACTCTTTAACCTTCCTTGATGAGTAGAAATGGCTTGCTTTTTAAATACAAGACTTGAAAGAAACTCTGATTGGCTTTTAGGAGCATTCACTAAGCAAATGTCTTGAGGTTCTTTAAATTAATTGATGCCTTTTTCTTGCTGTGCCTCTATTAGAGTTCTGTATGACTAAGGAAAAAGATTTTTTTTCCTGTGAGTGTATGTGTACATTCTAAACTGTTATTGAGACTGACGGACTTGAATTAAAACATACAAGTAATTTGATTAGAGAAATAAATGGCTGTATATTAGGAACCTGCACTGGAAATAAAATATTTGAAATGTGCGCATCTATTCATATGGTAATAACAGGCCCTTTCAGGCACAAGGGCTGAATAGAATGATGCAGCCTTCAACCTTTCGATTGTTGCTATAGCAAGTACATTGCCTGCTAGTAATTAATTTGAACATCCATCAGTTACCTGGCCAGGTAGGCCCTGTAGCACTTCAAAGAAATAGGTTTGTTCAGTTTATCCAACTTGTCCCCAAAGTGGACATGTTCTTCAAATATTCTCACTTGGAGTGATTTAATGAGTTGACTAGTAGCTTGGCAGTGAAATAATCTATTGTGCACTTATTTTAGAAACAACAGAAAAAAGCATGATCCATTTTTTACTGAAATACTTTCTCTCAGAGAGCAGACCAAACTAGGAAGGAATTCTTCTGCCCCCCCCCAACCCCCCATAGTGGACAATATTTTTTTAAAAAAAAAGGGGGGGTAGGGGGTTAACACTGAACACTTGCACAGTTTTTTCTTTTTATCCAGAGTAAAACTTGCTGATATGAAGTGTTTTAAGTTGCTGTGAAAGTTAGATGGGAGATTGTTGCTAATCAACAATATTTTATTACATAAGGATTTAAACCAGGTCGTATTTATGGTAGGAGTTTGGCCTGCGAAGAGAAACAAATATATACTGCTCAAATTGCATTAGGCTACTTTTTGTTTTAGGAAATAGATAGCTAATTACTGGTGAAATTTAAACAGTACTTCAAAAATACTCTATGGAAATAAGGCAACAAATGTATTTAAAGATGACTGCTAAGGTTATCTATAGAACGGATACTGAGATATCCTCTGGTCATGGTAAGGTCCCTGCTGTGCTGAATACTAAGCATTTATGATGACAATACTCTCCTTTGCTTCAGCAGTGCCGGACCCAGTCTTGAAGATCTAATGTAAGATGGTTGTCTATAAAAGCCTCTTAGCACTTCCCAAAGTAAGGCTATAGAGGCTACAATAGTGAAATGATTGGTAATACAGTAATCTGCTTTACAAAAGCCCTGAGAGAGGGAGAGAGAGAGAGAGAGAGATCTATATATAAGTATATATATATTTAATAATGAGAGAATTTCAAATGGACTAGAACTTGATTTGCTTCTTAGGAACTGGCAGAAGCTGAATCCTAGATGCTGCTCATACTGCTTAAATCCTTGTATATGTAGGTAATGTGAGATCTTTTAATTTGTTCATGATTTTGAGTCTTTTCCAGCTCTGCTGTAAAACAGTTCTTCTAGTAGAAGTGATCTGTCACATACAGAACTGAGGAAGAAAGATACACAAAATAGAGTTTAAATAAGATCGTATCATTAATTTCTTTCTTTTTTTTTTGCCTAATGTTTCAGATTTTTCTTCTTGACTGTCCTCCATGTCGGGTTGCAATGATTCTTTTCAGGTAATGCCCCATCCTTGCTGCATTTCTGTCTACTTGCATGGTGTGCTTAGAAGTTGATTGTGGCTTAAGTCATAAAATAGTAAGATACGCATCCAGCCCTTAGTTAGAAAGACATACTGGCTGGACTGAATGATGAGACCTTGAAAAGGGTCATGGCTTCAGCTGTGGGTGCTGAGTCCACTGACCCTTGTTTCTTTTGTACTGGTGGTGGTTTTGGTCTCACAGGCAACACCTATTCGCGCAGTAGTTGATGAGAGCACAGGTGTCCTTCTACAGAATAACCTATGGGCTTGTTAAATGTATGTCATGTGCCTCGTACTTTCTGATTATCTTCACTAAAAATTAGTAGCTGATCTTCATGGAAGGCCATATGTACAGTATGGGTCTATTTTTTAAAATGTGGAGATAAGTTAAATAGTTAAAGCAGATTCCTACTGATTTGGGTATTTCTCAAATGTGTGCAATCTTTTCTATAATATTGCTTATTGTTACTAACTTTAGGAAGTGGTCTAATGGACTAGTGCAGTAGAGTCCAGTAAACAGCCCATACTTTTTATAGGTTCTTACCTATAGAGTTCTTGCTCTCAAAGGCCCTCTCTCATGTGCGTTGCATGATAGGGGTACAGCTAGTATATTGTGAGGAGGGTCATGGGACTTCCCAGACAGAATGATAATCAGGAATGGCTGTAGTTGCCACCGTGACAGTTCACTCGGCTCTTTCTTCTCTTAGTCTAGGCAGTGACTGGAAAATATGATGCTGGGGGCATGCCTCATGAATTGTTTTGGAGGTGCTACTGTCTCGCTACAACTTTTTCCTGCTGCTCCTTATTTGGGCAGGGAGTAGGCTGAATACAGAGATACAGTACTAGTGCCTCTTCATCTCAGAGAGCGTGCAAAGTAAGTCTGGTGTCTAGGAAATCCTGGATTTACTATGCATTTGCAAAGGACTGGTTGCAGGGCAGAGGCTGCAGTATTTGTTCTTTTTCAGAATGAGCCTTTCTGTTTTCTGACGTCCTGACATACAAATGACATTTGAAGAACTGTTTTGGAATTGTAATACCTTCCTCCCCCGCCCCAAGTTACTTATAAACTTTGTAATTTTTAATAGAGTTTATGACAGGCAGTGGTTGTAGAATGAAATTTATGCTTTACTTTGTCTCTTATATAAAGTAGACTTAAACAGTACTGACCTTACTTCTGTAGGTCCTGATGCAACAGTGGTTCAGGGAGAGATGACTGAAAGCTGTATAAAATAAAATACAGCACTGTAATTTAAATACTACTTTCTTTCCCTGTTCTTTGCTTGGGATTCTCTGTTGCATCTTTACAAATATAATTCTTTTATTTAAGTGACTCAAAAATCAGACTTCTTCCAAATTCCCAAAGCTTTAGTTTGATGTCATGTACATTTATGGAGTTGGATGAAAGTAAAAACTTTCTCAAATGTCTATTTTAAGCTCTGAAAGCAAAATGAACAGCAAAATTTCAACCATTTAGCAGCCTGGACCATGAACAGGATTAATATGAACAGGATTAATATGAACAGGCAGTCAAAACCTTCTAGGAATCCAAAGCTCATTATAGAAAGCAGTCCTACTTCAGGAAATTATTAAAATGTTTATTTAAAGAGAGTTCTTATCCTGGTTATTGCAGTGAACAGTGGCTTTATTCAAATTAAAGCCAGCAGAATTTTCTCAAATTTCCTGCTACCTTTTATGAAAGATACACTACATAAAATACTACATAACTATACATAACATGTACATATAACATACTACATAAAAACTTTGCATTTCATTTCTAATCTGTGAAAATAATATCTCATCTCTCTTCTAAGGTTGCAGATGCATATGTTAAATGGGGCCCTCTTAGCATTGCTGTTTCCTGTCGTTAACACGCGCCTGGTGAGTATACTATACCTTTCCTTCTCCTCGTGTATTTCTTCCTACAATACTTTCTCTAGAAAGGTGCTTGAGCTGTCTTTAGAGGTGGCTAAATTACACAGATTTGGTTTAGGAGCTATACTTCTAAAATACTAAGCAAGTTTTGATGGTTAAAATTTCTTGCTGCGTGTAAATTCACTGCTCATGGAAAACTTCTTTATTCCCATATCTTTGTTTCTGCAGGTATTTCCTCCCTCTCAATTAAATTCAGCAGGCTACATACTATTTGCATAATGAATCGGAGTGATCTATAAATACCTGCTGGATTTGTGTATTGAAGAGATATCTAAGACACTGAGAAAATGATGGGATGAGAGTGTTTCACTCAAAGCAGGTAAGTTAGCTCTTTTGCTAAGATCTTTCTGAAGTACTAGATTATCACTGAGTTGCTTCTTTTACTGTGAAGAACTTGCTGTTTTGAATATGGCAGTCAGATTACTAACACTTGCAAGTAGCCGCCTTTCTTCATCCCAGACCCTTTTGTAAAGCTATCTAAAAGGTGTTTCTTCTACATTGCTGGAGCAAGCAAACTACTTTCTGAAATGCATTTTCTTTTTATTTGTAAGTATTATTTTAATGATGTCTGAGACAACACTATTGAATGCCTGAAACTGAAGAACTAGTTTCTTTTCAAGCAGATGCATATAAAACTATAAATAAAATTTAAGTATAAAAAGTTTAGACTTCAGAATGGCTACGTTGTGAGATGGAGCTGTCAAGTGTGTTTTCTTTTGGACGTCAGTTGCTACGCTGCGGTACCTTTTGTCCTTGTGTTTTACAGGGTAAATTGATTGTGGGGAAAAAAGTTAATGCAAAAAAATAGTTTATATCTTTCACATGATTAGGTTAATTCTAAAGTCTAAACCCTTTTGTAGGGTGGCAGCAAGTGCATTCAGGAATGTAGTTGTAGCATCATATCGTAGCTGGGGTGGGCTTAATCTAGGAAACTTTGGCAAACAAGACCAGTGAAGTTGCAGCAATGCAATTTGTGTAGGCTGCTAATACAAGGACATATTCAGGGTTCAAGTTGTATAGTTGGTGCTGAAATCTCTGCTGCCAGTTTCAATGTTATCGGTACTGAAGCAAGCTAGATTGTTAGTAGATGTATGCCGGTCAGCATCATTTAAGCCTTTGAATATGCTATAGATACAGTCTTTATTTCAGCCTGGTGGCAGCTATTAGTCCTACAAATTATAGTTTGAGTTAGATTTTTGCTTCAAGTTATTTACCTCCAACAACAAGCTTTTTTCCTGAGTGAAGTCACATAAGAGCCCTCCTATGATCCAAGTGAACGCTGAGTAAATATATTTGGCTTTAGGAAAATTCAGTCTGTTTTACCAGGTTGTAAATTCCTGGTACAGGTCACTAGAATGGATCCAAAATACTAGTCTTTGATTTACAAGCACAATCACAAAAACTTCCATGTGGAGAGTTAATAATGTGGAGAGTGGTAGCGTAGAACAAAGTTCATTGTCCATTCCACCCTGATCTTTAAACTGACAGTGAACGTGATAGCTTTGAAAGCGGCTTCACAGGATAGCATGTGGCCCATGGTTAAAATGACGTAGTGGGAGACTAAAAAACTAGAAGTGGGTACACATGAATATGGGAGATTCCTCAGGCCTGGAATTTGCCCAGTGTTGTTGGCGTCTGTCACCTGCTCTCCCCCCCAGATTAGGCACAGCAGGGTTTCTTCATCCAGGTTTTCAAAACTGCTACAAATTTCCTGTCTTCTGGAAGAAAAATTAGCCTGTTGGTGTCCCTAGTAATACTCAAACCTGTCGAGAATTAATGCTAAGAAAAGTTGTCCTGAATCTGAGCTGGATAAAATATTTCTAAGAATTATTTTTAAGAGTTGTTATGCATGCACATATGGGGGTGTGTGTGTGTGTGTGTGTGTGTGTGTGTGTGTACGTATATATACATATAAGCGCACATGCTTGCTCATTTTCTCAGATTTCAGTGGTTTCAGTAGTATAAGCCTAGAGTTCCTTCAAGATTTAGTCTTTTTGTCCTTCCTAATCTGGTAACTACACATATTCTTTTTCATACTAGAAATGTTTATTTGCAGTTTGCAGTTGTTTTTATTAAAACTAGTTACTGCTGAATAGAAATGGCATTAAATCAAAAATGCAAATAGAATTTCTTGATAATAGAATACTTTTCCTGTTTCAAATTAGGTAGCTTTCTGATTTCTATTGGATTTTTAGGAGTAACCTGTTAAGGTTAAAATAATACATGTTGAAATATTTTAATAAATCATTAACTTGTATTTTCTCTAATATTATTATAGATCTCACTTATATTTGGGCAGTGGTGATTAAACAGGAAAAATACAGACTACTCGTATAAAATTCTGCCCTTCTCTAGAGATAGAGGAGCCCAAGGACTACGTCCAAGAGCAAATATTTTTGGAATAAATACAGCTCTAGGATATTTTTGGCTTAACAGCTGCTTGCTAGGCTAGTCTCTTTTCTGTGTGTCTTCTGGCACAAGATAATATGGGTGATGTTTTATAGCACTGCAGCTTTGGCCCAAATTATTTCTTGGTAGACGTGCATTCTGCTCTATAACTGTCGTTGTAAATATCCACAATGACATTTTCCTGAAAGCACTGAATAACTCTTAACACTTAGTAGGAAGTTCCAAAAAAAAGTGCAATAAATTTGTCTGTGCTCTCTGTTCCTCTGCTCTGATTTGTAATACCTTCCTGAAAAGCTTTTGACTCAGTCAGGAATGGTCATCATTTTATGCCTCAACTTTTTATTTCAGTTTTGTGATATTTTAAGACATATATTTTACTGTATACATGGTTCATACAAAAATTTGTATACCTAGTTACATCTGTAAAGGGTTGTAATATATAGTGCCTGGCAGAAAGTAAGAGCATGAGAAGTTGGACACCTGACCCAGCTACTCATTTAGAAGTGGGGGAGGGAGATCATGCTTTTGGGCAGGTAGGTGGGAGAGAGTTCTCTCATTCTCAAGAGACAAAACATTCTTGGTTAGCATTAACAATCACATGGAAAATAGGGTAATCTTTGAAGACTTCCAGGTAAATAGAGAAGAAAATGTTAAGGGAATCAGATTGTTAGGTTCCCGGGTAGGAGCCTAGAAAGGTGTAAGAAGAAATACACAAGTGCAAGATCTCTTTTAACTCCGTATCTATATTACATGGAATACAGTGTAGGTCCTGATAGCCTAAGCCTCACAAAGGTTGGAAAGGAAGCCCGTTAAAAGTTTCTCAAATAAGTCGCAAAACAATGTGTGGCACCAGGTCTGTGCAAGTAAATTAATTTAGCTGCCAGTGAAGTGTTTGGAGAGTAATCGTTTTTGTATGAGCATGTGTGCGAACATATTGCATTAATCAAATTTTAAAGGAAAATATTTCTACTGGTTTTAAAGCTTTGTTTGCAAGCTGATGTCCTGAATATGTTGATATAGATAAAGTAAAAAATAAGACATGTCCTAGAGGCGTTGGGCTTACTGTCTCGGCTAACACAGAGATGGTGCAGTTTTAATGTTTCCAGAAGTTGCTAGACAGTATTATTAGAACTATTTGCCTTGAGAGGTACACAGCCTAAATCTGTTTTAGGAATAGAATCATACTTTGAGCAATACTTGCAGTGCACTCTGTCTTTAGGGACTATGATAATGTCCTACTGCATCTCTGTTGACTGTTAAGGTAACGATGCACTGTAGTAAAAAGTTTGCCCCAAATGCCTGTTAGCAACACAGCAAAATGGAATAAGTAATGGTAGCCCATGATGTCATGTCTAAATTGTCTAAGTCTAACTGGCATAAGTGAAAATAACAGTATGGTTAGACATCCAGGGCTCTGGAAAGGTGGTGCTTTGGCTGCTATTCGTACTAAAGCCACTGATTCTGCATCTTTCACACGTATCGAGGCTACGTACGTTAAAATGGTATGGGTGCGTAAGTGCAATTTACAATCACACTTTTATTTGGGAATGCAAATTTACCTTATACTGGTGGTAAGTAGTGCCAGTATTATCTGTAGAGGAAGTAAAAAATACTCTTTCTGAAATTAGTATTTTGTGCACATATAACTCTTCTATCTTGGACTCAATTCTACAGATGCCTGACTGTGTCCCTAGAGTCATTACATGTGTGCTGGTTTGCATAATCAAATTGAGTGACCAGGAGACTGTAATGCCTTTTTATGAGATACAATAAACATCAAATCTAGCACTGATCAAATAAGGAAAACAGTAATAAAAGTTAAAATAAATGCCTACAGTTTAGCTCAGCAGTGCATTGAACAACTGCATTGTCCTAACTTTCTTGGTCAGCTTCATCTCTGTAGTGACAGGCCAAGAAAAAAATTCCCTCTCAAATTAGCAGAATTTGGGTATGTCATGAGTTGGAATCCTGGGGGTTTGCTCTAGCTAGATCTTCTGGCATTTGTATACTAGTAAAAATATAGTTGTTGTTCTTGTTTCATTATGTTTCTGATCCCCTCCATCCCTGTAGCAAGGTATTATTCCTAGTCCTGTGTTCCACCATGTCTCGACTCTACTAATCTTCAGCACAGACGGACTCTCTTTATAAATCTCATGACTGTGCTTGTGCATGCTAACGCTTCCCTCTGGCAGCAGATGCAGATTCTGATTCTCTCCCTCTGTATATATGCCCACCCTAACAGGATTAATTGAAAATGAGAACTAGATAATATTGGATAAAACTAATCAATTAATGCTACCTTAAGGGGTTATATTATAATTCTCTCTACTGACTGGATTGTGTAGAAGATGGCAGATGCCTACTTGAAGTTGAGATTAGGTTTTTTTGCCTATATCAGAATATCAGAAAATATCAGAAAAGGAACTGTTGCAAATAAAATCTGGGGAAACTGGTTTAGACCTTAGCACAGACACCACACAGATGGGTGCCTGATACTTAGCTACAGCCCTGGTACTCATTTATTTTAAGTGGCTTTGCTGTTGGCATCAATGCCAACATTAACATATCTTTATTTTCGCCCCATTCAGGTATGTGGGAATCCCTTATCTGATCTCTGCCAGGTGGACAAACTGGTGCCTGAGCTGTAGAATTGGCTGAATAATACGGTACTGAACAGTACAATAGTGTAACGTGGGTCAGCTTCTTGGCTACTTGCCGTTTGGACGTCTGCTGGAGAAATGAGTCTTAGCAGGACTGGAAATAATCTGTTTTCCAAAGGCCACTTGTGTTTTTGTTTTGGATTTTTTTTTTCTTTTTAAATACTTCATGTCTGTCCTGAGATGATTCTCTTAAACTCCTCCAGCAACTGTCTCTCCTCTGCCAAATAAGTCACTTGCTATCCTGAGTATGTTGAGAAGTAACCAACATCTGTTACATGGGCCTAGTAGCTGTTTGCCCCATGATTTCTGCATTGTACAGCTTTATATAGATTCCCCCTCTCCCATTTCATATATACTGTGGTTTGCTTTACAGGTTAAATTAAAAAAATCTGCTTGCGGCTTATTTGTGGATTACTGACCCTGTCTAGGATACTAGTCATTAATTTTAAGTTATGAATCTGGGTTTACTGACTATGTCTAGGAAAGCTACTGGTACAGAATGCCATTCCATGTTTACTGCAGACACCTAGCCTGCCTGCTGGGTGTGCTATAGAAAAGGGCAGAGCTGAATTACTTTTGTTCCTTTTTCTGTCATACCCTGCAGTCTTTGTAGAGGATGGTGGAGGGAGAGTTCTTGCCCAACACAGTGCTTGAGCTATTGTTGCAAATATAAAACCAAGGCATAAATAATTAGCAGAGGGAGGAATACTACTTTCAGAAAACAGAGCAAAGTAGCAACCTCCCTTCCCACTGAAACCAGCTGAGCTGAAGCGAGTTTAGACTAGTGTTTTGCCATGCTTTGCGGGGCAGGGAGGAACTCGCATCTAAATATTAGACTTCTGGGCTCAACTCTATTCGAAGCTCTATGGTTTTGAAGAGCTTTTTCTAAATCTTAGTGCAGTCAATGGAAAGACCTAATTGTTTCCTCAGGGCAATAGCTGGTTTAAGTTGAGGCATCCATCACGTGCTCAGAGGACTGCCGTTGATGGCCGTGACTTTTCTTGCTCAGAGATAAAAGAAAGAGGTGAGCTCTAATCCTTCATCACATAGTTTCTCTTTTCTGCAGTCTCACAAGCAATAAAAGTGGCTGCTAAGGGTTTAGTTAGGCCGTTATACATAACTTACCTGTTCCTGGGATGAGAGCTTACTGTCTGCTCGCTATTTATTCTTGGTACGTCTCCAGCGAGCCCTTAGCAAGTGTCCCGGGAATTGTGGCCCTTTTGAATCTGCACCATACTGGGCTGATGCGGGGGCAAGCAGCAGATGTGGCTACCTTGAGCTGAACTCTTCCTGGAAAAAACAAAACATCGTACATCTTCTAGCAGAAGTTTCATCAGAAAATGTAAAAACTGAATAGTCTGAATGTTTATTGCAAAATATGCTAACATAGTACTCTGGATTTTGTGTGCGTGTTTGAGGAATAGTGTATGTCAGTATTAGGCTGTGTTTTGAAACACAGCATGATTTTATACCAATGTTAAAACCAGTGAATGGACAATGAACAGATTTTTCTTCAAGTAGCAACCTTTAAAGGAAAAGAACCTATTATCTTGAGTAGCAGGGTAGCCTGTACTCTGTATTCATTTAGACTGTTAAGAGAGCCTAGAATATGAGTTAGTAGAAGAAATGGATAATTTGTCATTTTGTCTTGTACCTTTACTTGTTTTAATGCCCTGAGAAGGGAAACAAGGTGAAATGCAGGAAGAGTGATGCTAGCAGCCTGCAAGGGAGAGAGGAGTTTAGGGCAAACAGCCAGCAAACCGATTGGAAATTAATATACAGAGTTCAGAGTAGTCCATCTTGATAACGAACGTTCAATGTTCCCGAATCTGGGGACAGGTGTGGATAAAGAAATATGTCATCAATACATTGGTCTGTTACTAGGGAAATACTTGTTGCTCTTGAGAGTGGCTGCTGCGTTCCACCAAAGGCATCTGATGGGAGAAGACACGTCTGTTGAGGCCTGTGGCGAGGGTCTACTTTAGGGTTTGTTGCAGTCTGGATTTAGATACTCATGGCCTTTGCAACTGCATACCATCAAATATTATGAGATGAATCAACTCAGGAGGCAGTATTCTGACCTCCTTTATGTTCTGTGAATAAGTGTTGCTTTGATTTTTGGATATCTCAAACGTGATCACATTCTAAACTGCTAATTTGTTTTCGTGAAGAGGTTTTTAAAATCCTGGATTGATGGGTGATCCTTTCTATGTTGTCTCCACTATCTGCACCTATCTGCTATCTGTGAATGAGTGTTTATTGATAAAACAACTTACAGACCAGACCTTTAGAGCTGGGTGAGTCAGTCGTTCTGTACAACTTTATAGTTAATCTGTTGTGTTTGTTTTTTTCTCTTTATTGTGGCCTGGCTGTACAGCTTGAGTGCCTGGCTGTACAGAGAAGTCTGCGTTGTCAGTTCCATACCAGGAAATGCATTTGCATAATTAGCTGGGCTTCAGAACAATCAATCTTTCACAGCAAAAAAAATGTTTTGTTTTACACACACACACAAAAAAAAAACATTGTCAACACTACTGCAGCAAAACAACTGTTACTCTGTTCTCAGAAGTGTCCTGAGTGTAACGTTTGTGTAACTGACCCTCACAACTCGGCGAGTGCAGAAGCCCACATGAAACCACAGGATATTAGAGCATGCTCCTTGGCAGGGATTGAGTGCCTCATGTTGTATTGTTTATATTAGGAGCTATTGTTTCTGAAGTGTGCGTATTCCAGTTGGGAGAGGTACAGGTTTTCCTTTCTCGCTACTAAAGCTGCGTTAGCCTCTCTTCAGATATTCTTGTTTGATTCCCTTATTTTGCCCTAGGTATCTTTCAACAGGTAATACAGGAGACAAAAGAAAAGATTAATAGTCAGGAAACTTCAGAATTTCTGTGAAGTTCTTGCTTCTGCATACTGTTATCTTGGTTGGTTTTATGTTTTGATACAGAATACTTAGAGTAAATTAACCCAACAGCTTGTATGGAAGATTCTTTAGCCTACTGTCTCCCAAGAGTTGGCTGCACATGTTGGAGTTTGCAGTCAGGACACTGATAGTGTTTAAAGTATTCAGCTGGAGGATGCCAGGACTAATAGAATCCAGCTGTTGGGTTTAATGGCTTTTAAATTCAAAATTGGATTAAAAAAATTGTAGAATTTATCTGCTGTTTATTGACTGTTATTTAGGAAGAAAGCTGAACTGTTTCAATCTCTGACTTCTGCTGATGCAGAATTTTTTGTGATGTTTCTGTTTCAACATTATGACTTTAATATCTTTGGACAATAACAGAAAAGGAAGGTTTTTTGAACAGACAGGCCATGATAGTAAGACTTGCATCCAGAGTCACTTTAGGCTTTAAAATGAGTCTGCATTTGAACCAAGGCTAATGATTTGGCTTTGCATTACTCCTGTGAGATTTCAGACTCAAGTAAGGGTATTGTCCAATTTTCACATCTGAAATATATCAGAAAAGTATGTCTCTTCAGCCTTTTAAGTGAACTGCAACAATAACTTGGATTATGAATTTTGGATTTTAATTTTTCCTGCCATTGTTCAATTTTAAAAGTGTTATGGTCTAGTTTGAGACTTTTTTTCCGAACAAATGGGTATAGACAAAGACACTTTGATTACTTTGCTTTTTTGCATCGTTGTTGGTAATTTATACTAACAAGGAAAAGGAAGAGAGCGAGCTTATGTTATCTTATGTTATTCCTCCTTTATTGTGCTTCTGGCTAATTTCCTAAATTCTCTGCTCGAAGCACTGTATCGTGTTTGCGGCAAGGAGGATGGGATGGGTACAGATAGCTGCATTTTCAAAGCACTGACCATTAATGTCTCTCATCCCTTTGTTAATACACGCAGGTGACAAAAGAACTTAAATGAAGGGATTCTTGCGGGGCATAAGGAGAAGTTTTCCTTCTTAAAAATGGTTCCTTGTGACTCAGTTGTTAATAATGAATTTTCCTTATTCCTCAGCTTCCATTTGAAATGGAAATCTATTACATCCAGCGTGTGATGCTCTACGTTGTGCCCATCTGTCTGCTGCGGAAAGGAGGTAGGTTGGCACTTTGCCCTTTGTATATTGAATTGGTCCCTTCCAGTGGAACAAGATGTGCCTAACGGTTACCACAGATTTTTGCTCTTTTTCTTAGAATATGTATTACTCTTACTTGTTGTTACTTAACAGTTTCTGGTGGTATGTTGGAGTTCCATCCTGGGTAACAGTGTCAGGCACTGAATTAGGGGCATGAAAAGATGGTCTTTCGCCCAAAGGGTTATGTTGTTTTCAAGACTTTTGCCTGCTTGGATGTTTCTCGGGAAGTACTGCACCTTAAACTGAGCTGAAAAGATCTCTTTTTATCATTAGATCCCAGGTAAATATTAATCAGTTAGTTAGATAATTTCTTGGAATTCTGAAGCTGTAATGAATTGTAGTGGCACTCATTAGTAAAACAGGCTAGCTTGCTTGCTACCTTCTCAAACAGTATTACTATCTTGCATCCATTTTACTGTAATATTGCAGTAAGTCTGGGAATCCTAAATCATTGCACTGACTGGGGTTTTTCTAATCGTCACCCCTTAGAAGGTAGTGTAGTATGTATTCATCTGGTGTGATGCTCTGTCCCCCTCTAGCGTCGATGTGCCCTCAGCCGCATTATCTAGCAGAGCTGCATTGTTTCATGTAGGAAATAGAAGCTCGTAATATATAGTCCAGATGTTCAGAAGCTTCAACTGACAACCTAGGGGTGTGATGCCAAGCAGTGGGATGTAATTTAGCAAACGCTCAGAACAAACTTAGCCTGTTTCATTCTCGTGAATCTCTTGTATTTTACAGCAGCAGCCACTTACAATCCTTTGCGCTTACTACGCTATGTTTGTAACCCTCTTTTTGTTCTTGACTATTGAGTGAAGCTAAGTGTAAATGAGCCAAAGAAAAAGTGAAGTACAGTAATTCAGAGATCGTTCTGTTTGTCTCTTATTAGTGAAATATGCCAGCCACATTTCGTTTTGATGCAACTTTGATAGCACCGCTTGCCAGAATTTAAAAGATATAGTAAAACAGAAGTTGTATAAACTCCTAATCATTACAGAAGGCAGAGAGGAAACAATAGTGTTTACAGCCATGCAGTGCATTGTAGGCAATGACAAATCAAACTCTTGTAATATTACCATATCACTTCTTTTGATGTCCTTGAAGTTCCCAAATAATGTATCCTTTTGAGATATATATTTGCTTTGCTTTTACATTCGTCATTGGATGTTACCTGTGATCTTCCTTTGAATTTCAAAGTAAATGCTCTCCTGTTTTTTCTGTGCCTTTTATCTGGAGCTGATGGGACTGTATCTGTAGTTTGAAGGGCTTTGTGGTGTGCATTGTCTCCATCCTTTGCAGCCTAATGTGGTGGTCTAAATTTTTGCCCTTTATTAATTCCCAGGTATTTGCTGCCACCTAATGTTGACATGATAGTACTGAAATTTCAGACCCAAACTTTATTGGCTAAATGTATCAATTGGGATTGCCCTAGGCTATGTAACTAACTTTTCAATTTCTTACGCAGTTGGCTCCTAGTCACCTGACTGGCTGTAATACCTCATTAGCAAAACACACGTGAACTCTTGCAGTAAGTTATGGCTGATGCCACAGGTGACTAGATCTATGATTGCTGATGGAAAAACTACTCAGCTTAAAAATATTTGTTAATATTTTGTCATTTCAATAGCACCTCTGTTTAAAAGCACTTTGAGTAGATGATACCCTTTATCATATCTTGTGCAGCCTGCTCTATGGACATTGATCAGCTCTATATTTATTGATAGCAGCTCTATTCCTATATTTATGATAGAAAGTTCCATCAGTGAATCTAGAGATAATAATCTGGAGAAGTTACTGAAGTGTAGTAAAAATGGAAAAATGAAAAGGAATGGATAGGATGTGAAGAAGTATGCTACTTCAGTTTTACTGGAAGCCTATCGATATTACTGATTCCCTTAATAGGATCTCTATCACAATATTAATATTTCTCTCAAGTGAGTTGAGCAAAACACCTGAAGCAGAGATGGCTTGAGGCTTACTCTAGATAGAACTGCATGACTGAGTTTGTTGACATGCTAATCAAGTATCATCCTAATCATGCACACAGACTCAATTATGTGTTGAAGTGTTTCCTTTTGGACAGGAAACTGGGTGACAGTGAGGACGATAAATCCTTTTTTTCTCTTTCTTTTTGAATTCCCCATTATTCATTATAGTGGTGAAGACAGGACATGTTGCACTGGCAGAATCACCTTTGGTGTTCCCTCTCATCAGTTTGGGGGTTCCACCATGCTTAGGATCAAACTGCTGTACTAGAGACATGATCAGTGCTCAGGCTTCAGTGTTGCACAGTAAACTGACTGAGAGCTCAGTGCTCAAGGATATATTCCCCCATGGGAATAAAGATTTCTTCCCCTCTTCCTCTGTCTCCCTCCCCTTTGTACTGGCCGAATACAAATTTCCTTTCTTCCCCTTCTAACATGTTTCCTTTCCAAACGTGCATATGCATGTATGCATGCACATACCACTGAGACAAAACAAATGCACATGTACTGTGGTTCAGATCTTTCTCAACTGCACTACAAGGCTCTCAGGTGAAATAGATGGCGTGCAGATGTAACAGGTCAGCACAGAAGATTTTAACTCAATGCAGTTCCTACGTGAAGTAGGCCTGTAGTTGGCTGCTTTCCTGTTGGATGAATCTCACCTTGTATCACCTGTGAAGCTTGTCAAAAATTATACTCTAGAGCTGGGCAGGAAGCAGCATTCCTGAAAAAGCTCTAATCAGACTGCCCAGCTATAGGATAGATATAGAATTTTGGATATGGTCACTGTGTTTTGTTTTTTTTAATCCCCCTCAGGGAATGAGACCCTCTCTTCCCTTTCAAAAAAGTATGGATGCTTTTGTAGCTCCTGGACTGTATTACTGTGTGATCAGATGAGCGCTAGGATTGGCAAAAGGGAGGCACAATGAGTGAATTGCCAGGGTGGGGAGAAAAAGACAGGAGCCAGTGCAGCACTGATTTAGACCATGGAACCACCCCTTCACTGAAAACTCCTCAAACCACTTTCATCTGCAGTCACAACTAAGTTGGTCTTACGAAGCATACAAGTATGCTCAGATAAGTACACTGTATTTTGCTACTGGGATAGAGATTGCTGGAAGAAGGCTTAGGCAGCTGGGGAATTGTAATGTCTCAAACTGCCACCACTGTTTCAGGAGTGCGTTAACCTGGCCTCCAGAGATCAAGGTACTAGAGACCTCCAGTGGTGTTCAGGAAAACTTTATTTTGCCTGCCATACACTTTCAACATAATGGAAAAAAAAATCTGGCTTACATTGCATCAACCTCAGAGGTCTAACCAGTTCTTGACTGTCTTGGTCCTTAAGCTAGTAAATCTATCAGTGGTCAGATTTTTGGATGGATTTGACAAGATCACATGTGCACTTGATTTCACAGCTTCAAATTATATTGAAATTTAATCAAAATGGCATTGTTATTTCCTAAGTGCTGTGAGCAAATGGTATCACTCCACAGGGGTATGGCCTAAGAGTTAATATGTGGCTACTCCTCAGCGGTAGAGTTCAGGTGATAATCTTTCTTACGGTTTGAGATCTCCAGCATAATTTAATGGAACAGAAAAGCATACTGGTGTTGGTTTTGGGTTTTTTTTTCCCCCTTTTTTCCCCCTTTTTTGGGGGGGGCACTTTAAGGAGCAATCTGATGTATGAACAGATGTACCTGAAGGTCCAGGAATATCCTTTATGCTTAATCAGAGGCCTTTGTATCAGTGTCACTGCAGTGTCACACAGTGTCGTCGTATGGTTCAGACATCTTAGACTGCAGGGGGAGCTAGGTCTCCAGCATCTTCTTTGTTAAAATGATGCTGATGCCAATTGATGCTGAACAAAGGATTGAATACTTAATTCTAAAAATAGAGAGTGTGGAGTGTGAGAGTCATTATATATATATTATATTTTTATATATATATATATATATATATATATATGTAAATTTTGCAAGGAAAAAAAAGAGGATGTTGTAGTGCAAGATTCTTAGCTGGAAGAACCTGAACAGCTCTCCTAAGTGTCTGCTGAAACACAATTCTCTGGCTAGATTGTTTGAGCTGAATACGAGAAACATGGGTTCAAAGCCAAACTATGCCATTGCTCTGCTTTGTAATCTTGGGCAGTTTACTTAATCTCTTAAAGACTGCGTTCTTCCTCCAGTCCTGTTTCATAGCTAGGATCACTTGTCTATTTTAGTGTTTTACATGTTGCCTAGTGAAACAATGTAGGCCTCTAAGTTGTCCCCCAGATATCAAGGTCTCTGAATTCTAGCTTTTCTGAATGTTCATCTCTTTAGTCTAGTACCATCTGTTCTCAGGCTTTATACAATACTTCTGAAATAACATAAGTAAATGTCAACCGGGTGAGTTCAGGTGAATACAAATATGGTATAGCACTACTCTACCAGTTCCTGGGAGCTGTTTTAGAGAGCTTAACTTATTTAAATATTATTTTGTGTATTGCATCTAGGTTAAAAATGCACTTAAAATTGCAAAGACAACAGTGAAAAACTTTGCAAGTCAAATGACATTTTCTTTACAGCTAGGGAGGCAGCACAAAAAGTTTATGTATAGCTTGACCAGGTCACTTAAAGTTGGTACTTTGGTAATAGAGCTGTGGTCACTTAAACTCTGACACCAAGGCTACTTGCTTCCTCTCTTCCTATCTATAATGAAAAACCATATGCAAGGTGGTGTCATGTATCTGCCATCTTACTGATGTTTTCAGGTAGTGGAGTTTAACTAATACCATTGCTATTTAAGTGAAGCTTTCTGTACTGGTTTGTAAATAGGATACCCCTCAGTTCTTAGAGCATACTTGCTAAGTATGTTAGAAAGTATTAGACTAGTCTGAATTTTCTCCCTTTAACTATAGAGGACTCCATTATTCGTATCAACTTCACTTTTAAGTTTGGATTTTGCTTGTAGTTCAGACGCTTCCTCTGATCTTCATCCAGCCACTGGAAAAGAAATCCTATAAGCTGTCTTACGCTTTCACAGAAGCTCATATTTGTCATGGTTGCATCAAGCCACAGTTTGCTTACTAAAGCATGGTGTGCAATTGTATTTTGGGTAAAATTACAACAATGTTGTTGCTTATTAAAGTCACAGTGAGAGTGACATACGGGGTGCATATGCGCTGCTGTCATTCAAGTATACAACCAACTTCTTGCTCTCTGTTGACTAGGAACAGAGCCGCTATGTTATTTTCAGTGGATAAGGGATAGCTCTACTGCTTTAGAATGCAAAGTGTAGGTAGTTTTGGGAAGAATATTGTAACTTTCAGAAATTTCCATTTAAATTACATTGATTTTACTGTAGCTACCTGGCATGACAGCCAAAATTATAGAAAAATAAATGCAGAAAAGAATGGTAAAAGGGCAATAAGGATTGAGAAAGCAGTCCTCTGGTGATTTAAAAACAGAGAGCGTGCATGACTAAATGGTGGTGTGGTGAAGCAGGTAAAAGGAGTTATTTTGCCTTTATCTTCATAAGATACTGTACATGGGCATACTCATACCAGCTTTAGTCTAGTGAGTACTGTCATAGCTACCTACACATGTACATAGTTATTCTCAGTCCCAATAGGCTTGTACAGCCTATGCTGAAGTCTATTGAATCTTTATGGTTATTGCTGAATGTGCTAGCTAGTGAAGGGTAATATCAGTATAGCCTGTCTCTGCTATAAGGCATCCTTTGAGTAATGAATATAACTATCAACATTTGATAATATCTAACAGGGCAGAGAGCAGGCAAAGGCAGATAAAAATGACAGTATTTTTTTTTTTACAATTGTCTGAAAGTATTCAACTTTTTACAGAGCCTGAGCACCATGACAGTGTGCCTTTTTGTGTGTGTGTGTCCCCCTAGGTTATTAAAGTCATAAGGAAAGCAATATTTTTCCCCATATCTTATTAACATGTCTGCTAGTAAGACTTTGACAACTCTGTAAACTGTTTCTGTTCTCGCCATATGTTTGAATACTTAATTCTAAAAATAGCCTTGCATCTAAGGGTACTTTTATTAGAGTATTATTACTTCTTTGGTGAACTCTACATCATGTGACATTGTGTTTTTTCACTAAATTGCCAAAACTCGTTTTCAGGAGGAGAGCCCTGAAATACTGAGGCATCTGTGGTGTCTACTGAATATAAAATTAATTGCTTATACTGTATATTTGAGAGTATCTCCACAGCAATTTTCACTTAAGAGCACGGTCTGTCACTAATGGATTGACTACTTTATAAAGGTTTTCTGTTTCTATGCACTATCAGTGCAAATTACTTGAATAGATGTCAACCAACGATGAAATAGGAGGAAATGGCCATCAAGCTACACTCTAATGCAGCACTGTGCAGTAATTGCCACTGCCTGGGTTAGTTCTGTACATGCTAAAGTCATAGCTCCCATAACAAGCAGGTGTTTGAGTACAAAAATAACCTGATTTCGAAGACTCCATTGTATGCTGTTACAGTATTTTAGATACATTTAGTACTTCTGTGTTAGAAGGAAAAATTAGGTAAATGAGGTAAAAATCACTGGTGTTGGTGGAAAATAGGCAAGCTTACTGAGCTAATATATTGTACATTTTAATGTTGGAGCAGAAGGAGGGAAGAAACTGATCCGGATGCTGCAAGTAAGAAATAAGGCTCTCAAATATTAATTACTATAACAGGAGTCTCTAGGTTATCAGCTAAAACCAGATACCCCAACATCTAGAGGAGAAAAGAGGATTTTCCATGAGTGTTTGGACACAGTAATTCAGCTGAATACTAATGTATTCCTTTCTTTTCAAGGTGTCTACACTCCAGAACCACTCTCCAGTTTCTGGTGGGCTCTTCTGTCTACTGGGCTTATGTTTGTATACCATTTTAGCATCTTGCAGATTCTGGGATTGGTAAGTAAATGTGTGTTAATAAACAGATAGTTTGCAAGTACATTCAAAATAAAAACACTGACTAGTTTTTCAAAGTGTCCAGATTCACATGGATAAAATTACTTGAATACAAATTTTTAATCGCATGTCCTAATGGCCATTTGTACCTCATATTTCACAAGTAGTGGTAAAACCTTCCATAAATCAGCTATGCACCCATGTAAATCCATCTCTTAAATGCACAACTGCATTCAGATCTGCTTTCCTTCTGAAAGCTGGCCAATTGATGCTGAACAAAGGATTGCCAGCTAAACACTTTTGATTACTATGGTAATTTGAAAATTACCATTTTAGGTCTCTGAAGCATTGCAACCCAAAATATTACTAATTTATAAATTTGTTGTCCCTTTCCTAGGTCACAGAAGTGAATCTGAACAACATGTTGTGCCCAGCCATTGCAGAGAAGAGAAGCCCTGGTATCGAATCTGGGCATCTGGACATCAGACTGTCATGACTATGACTCATGGGAAACTTGTAATCCTACTGTTCTACAGTGCTGTCCCCATCTTCAAATGTAGCATGGACTTGTTTGGATTCCCCACTAAGAAAACAGACTGAAATTTCTCCTCGGGGAATAGTACATACAGGAAGCAGAGACACCTAAACTCATACTGGAAAAGAAAGAGGAGGGATGAGAGGACTGTGTGTTTATACTTCTTCCCACAGTTTATTGCCTCAAAAACACCTCTGTAATCAAGTGAGTGTTTTTGCTTTTAACTGCTGTTTCTCACTGTTAATTGCCAATGGCAAAATTAGTGGCCTTATTCTGGAAATGGTTCGTGTTTTATACATTTTGTGTAGATTACAGTAGAATCTTGCTAAGCCACCCTTTAAAATTAAGCCCAGGATCTGTCCACATTCCAGCAAAGAGAGTGTCAGTGCTACCTCATTTTATGACTTTTTTTTTTTTTCCTACTAAATATCAGTACACTTACATCCCAGGATAGGAAATAAAGCTGAATTATAACTCACCACTGGTAAGAACAGAGCGTATCTTGAAGTGCATCATCCTGGCTAACTCTCAGTGCTTGAATGTTGTTAAAATGGGTGTGCAAAATTCACAATTCAAATGCAGGCTGTCCACACTGTGGAGAGAGTAAACTGATTTGGTTGTATTTTGGACAGGGGAAAAAAATAAATCTCCACTTGCAACCAAAAGAAGAGTACTTTTCAACTACATTATGCTTCTATGGAAATACAAAAGAAGTATTAGTTTCTGTTAAATTCCATAAAGATTTTCACCAGCCTATTTTTTGAGAAGTTTAAATAAATAATTAGTAAGGACACTAGAACTAGCACAAGACTTCATGGGGGAAAAAGTCAGTTTAAAATAAATTTAGTCTCTCTTCGATGTTGATCTTTAGATTTTAAAGCCACACTTCCATTTCCTAGATAACAAAATTAACTATTTGACTTGTTCAAGGTCACGTGAATTCTTGTTGCAGAAGCAGATGATGAACCCAAATCTCCTGAATCCATATTAAGTCCTTCCTAACAGTGCTACTGAAATAATAAAGTTTAAACTGAAATATCCATTACCATGCTATTTCAACCCAAGAGCAAATATATAGCCTACTTGGATGACCCTGATCTGGAATGGTCTCAACTGTCTGGGGCATGAGCATTTCTGCGAATGAGATTAGTGCCAGACTGGCAGTTGGATTAAATTTTTTGAATGTGCTTAACATATAAGAACTGCCTGTGCTCCTTAGTGATAGAGAGATAGTGAAGCTCACCGCTACATATTGAAATTGATTTCCCATGTGAGCAGCAAATAGCTTGTGACAAACCCACCACAGGCCATTCAAACAACCACTCAGCTGGATCTCAATTTTCCTTTTTGTATGCCATTGTTAACAGACTGCGCTAAAGAAAGTAGTTCACACTGGTCTGTTAAACAGTCATCTGTTGAATAGCAGTACTGCAGAGTTATAAAATCTATAGTGATTATTTGTCTAATGAGAAATGCTCACAAAATATCCCAGGTATGAATTTAAAATTAGTATCCCAAACCACATGTGGGAATCCAGCTCCCTCTGAAATGTTTCTGTGCGGAGGTCATTGTTTCCTTTTTGTCCCTTGATGTCTGGATAATGACACTACTGAATATCATACTGTTGTTTTCAGGATTGTGAAGTCTAGCAAGTGAGGGGAATTTTCTATTATTTGGTGAGGTCAGTGTGGAGTGTGAGAGTCATTATATATATATTATATTTTTATATATATATATATATATATATATATATATGTAAATTTTGCAAGGAAAAAAAAGAGGATGTTGTAGTGCAAGATTCTTAGCTGGAAGAACCTGAACAGCTCTCCTAAGTGTCTGCTGAAACACAATTCTCTGGCTAGATTGTTTGAGCTGAATACGAGAAACATGGGTTCAAAGCCAAACTATGCCATTGCTCTGCTTTGTAATCTTGGGCAGTTTACTTAATCTCTTAAAGACTGCGTTCTTCCTCCAGTCCTGTTTCATAGCTAGGATCACTTGTCTATTTTAGTGTTTTACATGTTGCCTAGTGAAACAATGTAGGCCTCTAAGTTGTCCCCCAGATATCAAGGTCTCTGAATTCTAGCTTTTCTGAATGTTCATCTCTTTAGTCTAGTACCATCTGTTCTCAGGCTTTATACAATACTTCTGAAATAACATAAGTAAATGTCAACCGGGTGAGTTCAGGTGAATACAAATATGGTATAGCACTACTCTACCAGTTCCTGGGAGCTGTTTTAGAGAGCTTAACTTATTTAAATATTATTTTGTGTATTGCATCTAGGTTAAAAATGCACTTAAAATTGCAAAGACAACAGTGAAAAACTTTGCAAGTCAAATGACATTTTCTTTACAGCTAGGGAGGCAGCACAAAAAGTTTATGTATAGCTTGACCAGGTCACTTAAAGTTGGTACTTTGGTAATAGAGCTGTGGTCACTTAAACTCTGACACCAAGGCTACTTGCTTCCTCTCTTCCTATCTATAATGAAAAACCATATGCAAGGTGGTGTCATGTATCTGCCATCTTACTGATGTTTTCAGGTAGTGGAGTTTAACTAATACCATTGCTATTTAAGTGAAGCTTTCTGTACTGGTTTGTAAATAGGATACCCCTCAGTTCTTAGAGCATACTTGCTAAGTATGTTAGAAAGTATTAGACTAGTCTGAATTTTCTCCCTTTAACTATAGAGGACTCCATTATTCGTATCAACTTCACTTTTAAGTTTGGATTTTGCTTGTAGTTCAGACGCTTCCTCTGATCTTCATCCAGCCACTGGAAAAGAAATCCTATAAGCTGTCTTACGCTTTCACAGAAGCTCATATTTGTCATGGTTGCATCAAGCCACAGTTTGCTTACTAAAGCATGGTGTGCAATTGTATTTTGGGTAAAATTACAACAATGTTGTTGCTTATTAAAGTCACAGTGAGAGTGACATACGGGGTGCATATGCGCTGCTGTCATTCAAGTATACAACCAACTTCTTGCTCTCTGTTGACTAGGAACAGAGCCGCTATGTTATTTTCAGTGGATAAGGGATAGCTCTACTGCTTTAGAATGCAAAGTGTAGGTAGTTTTGGGAAGAATATTGTAACTTTCAGAAATTTCCATTTAAATTACATTGATTTTACTGTAGCTACCTGGCATGACAGCCAAAATTATAGAAAAATAAATGCAGAAAAGAATGGTAAAAGGGCAATAAGGATTGAGAAAGCAGTCCTCTGGTGATTTAAAAACAGAGAGCGTGCATGACTAAATGGTGGTGTGGTGAAGCAGGTAAAAGGAGTTATTTTGCCTTTATCTTCATAAGATACTGTACATGGGCATACTCATACCAGCTTTAGTCTAGTGAGTACTGTCATAGCTACCTACACATGTACATAGTTATTCTCAGTCCCAATAGGCTTGTACAGCCTATGCTGAAGTCTATTGAATCTTTATGGTTATTGCTGAATGTGCTAGCTAGTGAAGGGTAATATCAGTATAGCCTGTCTCTGCTATAAGGCATCCTTTGAGTAATGAATATAACTATCAACATTTGATAATATCTAACAGGGCAGAGAGCAGGCAAAGGCAGATAAAAATGACAGTATTTTTTTTTTTACAATTGTCTGAAAGTATACAACTTTTTACAGAGCCTGAGCACCATGACAGTGTGCCTTTTTGTGTGTGTGTGTCCCCCTAGGTTATTAAAGTCATAAGGAAAGCAATATTTTTCCCCATATCTTATTAACATGTCTGCTAGTAAGACTTTGACAACTCTGTAAACTGTTTCTGTTCTCGCCATATGTTTGAATACTTAATTCTAAAAATAGCCTTGCATCTAAGGGTACTTTTATTAGAGTATTATTACTTCTTTGGTGAACTCTACATCATGTGACATTGTGTTTTTTCACTAAATTGCCAAAACTCGTTTTCAGGAGGAGAGCCCTGAAATACTGAGGCATCTGTGGTGTCTACTGAATATAAAATTAATTGCTTATACTGTATATTTGAGAGTATCTCCACAGCAATTTTCACTTAAGAGCACGGTCTGTCACTAATGGATTGACTACTTTATAAAGGTTTTCTGTTTCTATGCACTATCAGTGCAAATTACTTGAATAGATGTCAACCAACGATGAAATAGGAGGAAATGGCCATCAAGCTACACTCTAATGCAGCACTGTGCAGTAATTGCCACTGCCTGGGTTAGTTCTGTACATGCTAAAGTCATAGCTCCCATAACAAGCAGGTGTTTGAGTACAAAAATAACCTGATTTCGAAGACTCCATTGTATGCTGTTACAGTATTTTAGATACATTTAGTACTTCTGTGTTAGAAGGAAAAATTAGGTAAATGAGGTAAAAATCACTGGTGTTGGTGGAAAATAGGCAAGCTTACTGAGCTAATATATTGTACATTTTAATGTTGGAGCAGAAGGAGGGAAGAAACTGATCCGGATGCTGCAGGTAAGAAATAAGGCTCTCAAATATTAATTACTATAACAGGAGTCTCTAGGTTATCAGCTAAAACCAGATACCCCAACATCTAGAGGAGAAAAGAGGATTTTCCATGAGTGTTTGGACACAGTAATTCAGCTGAATACTAATGTATTCCTTTCTTTTCAAGGTGTCTACACTCCAGAACCACTCTCCAGTTTCTGGTGGGCTCTTCTGTCTACTGGGCTTATGTTTGTATACCATTTTAGCATCTTGCAGATTCTGGGATTGGTAAGTAAATGTGTGTTAATAAACAGATAGTTTGCAAGTACATTCAAAATAAAAACACTGACTAGTTTTTCAAAGTGTCCAGATTCACATGGATAAAATTACTTGAATACAAATTTTTAATCGCATGTCCTAATGGCCATTTGTACCTCATATTTCACAAGTAGTGGTAAAACCTTCCATAAATCAGCTATGCACCCATGTAAATCCATCTCTTAAATGCACAACTGCATTCAGATCTGCTTTCCTTCTGAAAGCTGGCCAATTGATGCTGAACAAAGGATTGCCAGCTAAACACTTTTGATTACTATGGTAATTTGAAAATTACCATTTTAGGTCTCTGAAGCATTGCAACCCAAAATATTACTAATTTATAAATTTGTTGTCCCTTTCCTAGGTCACAGAAGTGAATCTGAACAACATGTTGTGCCCAGCCATTGCAGAGAAGAGAAGCCCTGGTATCGAATCTGGGCATCTGGACATCAGACTGTCATGACTATGACTCATGGGAAACTTGTAATCCTACTGTTCTACAGTGCTGTCCCCATCTTCAAATGTAGCATGGACTTGTTTGGATTCCCCACTAAG
>NW_026991348.1:115000-162500 GCF_036370855.1 Dromaius novaehollandiae | reverse complement strand
GAAAAAAAAAAGGAAAATAGGAGACACTTGCTAGTAAACAAAACTAGGATGATGAATTGATTACTCTGTTGGTGAAAGACAGTCTAAATTTAGACACTCTCCAAGCACATCCATACATGCAGCATTAGTAACTACAATAAAATTGTTTACTGATCAGTTTGTTAATGCAGACTGAGTAAGCAGCACTCCAAAGCACAAGAGGGCGCTAGTAAAACTTCTGCACCCACCATAATGTCTGGCACTAGCCAACGGACATTAAAATTATGGTGCCAAGGCTTTAGCTGTCCAGGACACGTGCAGTGCTACTTTTCAAGGGTTCAGACAGCGTGTGCAGTGTTTGAGCTCTGTCTATGTGTTCAGCGTTCTTCTATTTAAACACCAAAGAAGAAATTCCACTTTGTTGCCTTTGCAGGGTGCAAATTAACAGCTCTTGGTCATACTTACATAAATCAATGAAAGACCACAGTCTATGAGCACCTACCTATATTTGGTTCTGGTTCAGCTTCTTAGGGCTTGACAAACACTGCTAATAAGCAAAGCCCACCTGTGCTTAAGCAGGTGCTGCCTTGCTGAAGCTGGGAGACAGGAACAGGCGGTTCATTTGCACACCTTAAGATTATAGAGTACCTCAGTGTAGCAGTTCTATCCCTCTATCTCTGGCCTTAGTCAGGGTTTTGATATTTCTGTATATTGGATAATGTTTTGTAAAACCTAATTGTATTTCCTTTCAGAAACAGCTATTTGCAACTATTTAAACACTGTACTTTTATGTCCTAAGTCTTGTGTCTAAACTGCAGGCATTGGTTTCCTATACATTTATAGATAATGGAAAAATATAGATGGGCTGGGGTTTTTTTGCTGTTGCAATTGTTTCACTAGAGGCAGACTGTTATGAATTAAATTAGTCTTAGCAGTTAAAGCTCTGAAAAGGCCAAAAAATCAGGAAGAGGGCATATGTCAGCCCTTCTGCTGGTATGTGGAAGGTTTCAACAGGCAGACAGAGGTCAACCTTGATGTTTTCATATTTACAGTGACAAGATACATAACACATCTGTTGAGTTTTGTGATCTTGTACTCAGTGCTATTGCTCTAAATCTGTCTTGCAGCTTTTAATGTAACTTAGTTAAAGCCAAGGTGGTTTTAAAATTGATTTTATTTTTCTTCAGGGTAAATTTTGTACTTTTTAAAAAAATTATTTCTGCATTTACCAACCGAGTCATTCTCTCAATGCTGCAGAGGACGCAGCAGGCAGAACAGCGAGCATGCCCACCCACATCACTCTCGCCAGCCAACTGTGCCGGGGAGCTGGAGCTGCTCATGCACTGGGCTGAGGCACAAAGCTGTCTTTGGAAACTTGCAGTTCCAGTTGCCCAACTCTCTCATTCAAGCATCATGTTATCCAGGCACAGACTGGAATGGCAGGGGCAAGGATTGATGTGGGGGGCTGAACTGCCGCCTATGCTGTTAGTTCTGAATAATTTGTAAAAGTGTTCTACATTTTGTAAACTTTTTAATGTGCTAAAACTTGGTTATGAGGTAACATTTGCAAATAAGGGGTAATTTGTGTATTTGTTTTTGTATTTTGGTCCATTTTTTTGTTGTTGCACCCTAAGTCCAGCCAACTGGGCAAATAGTTGTTAAATCTTTATATTGAAACAAATAAATGCATTTTAAGGGATACTGTACAGTTTTGTTATTCTAGACCTACTAGGCACTGTGTGCGTCTTGCGTATGACTTCGTAAAACTAGGTAGGAAAACTGAACTTGGCTTTCCACTTCAATTTGTAATACTAACAGATTTCTAGGGGGCCTTGAATATTTGACAGCTAATCACCAATCAGATAAGAATATGGATTCTCCTCTAAGCTGTCTGTAATGCTCGTCTTGGTCTACTCTGCATGTAGCCATTCCTTTAAAAGAGAGCAACGATTATCAGCATTTCTGGATAGTCTAAGCATTCAAGCAGGACTTGTGCCTGTTATCTGGCAATCCCCACAAGAGAAACCTGAGTCTACCTTGCTGACAGATCCTTTAATCATTGCTTAAATACTTCCTGTCCATATCTTATGGATGAAAAGCACAGGAAACAGTATATGATGTCTCTCTGTACTCTCCTTCCACTTCATTATGATGTGACATTTGAAAATAAGGGGTAATTTGTGCACTTGTTTTTGTATTTGCCACAACTTTGGTAGAGAATGTTGTTTATTTCCTGTCCTGTTCTATGTCACTTCACTAGAACAACAGAGAATAGAACAGAACGTGTACTGAAGATTTCAGCCTAAAACTTTGTCCAGAAAACTACTCGAAGGTACTTGAACTGAAGTTCCATCTCTAATGCACTCACAAATGTTTCTGGCAGTAATTAAAGGACCTTTAGGTATACTGCAAGTGTTGTGACCCAGTCCATCTCAGACCAGCAAGCATGTAATTGTGTAAGTTTCCTGGCAAATACCGTTCCTGGAAAGAGAAAATATTGAATATGCCCACCTTTCTGACTGGAGTTTATTATATGTGCGTTGCAGGAGGTTTTCACCAGTCTGGGAGCAGAATCAATACCACAGCTTCATTTCTCTAACAATGCTTAAAGCAGAATCATTATACTAGACTTCTGCCTAAGCATCAAGTGCTTTATGGAAACCTGAGCAATTTCTTTTTCACTTGCCACTGCTAGTTATTCTCTAAATCTCTCTGCAACTCTAATCATTAAGTCAGCCTTTCACTGTTTAATACCAACAATGTAGGTAAGTTGTCAGCTCTGAAGCATTCTTAATGCTCAGTGTTAGTTTCTTTTCAGTGTAATACTACATAGCAGGCTGAAGGAGCAAGAAGAGCAGGGAACTTTTGCTGGAAGTTTCACTAAGTATACACCTCAGTGAACTATGAGTTCTAGGTAGATGTTACCAATTTCAGACTAATGATACCAAATCTGTAAAATGCTAAAATGACAGTCTAAGCTATTTGCTTAAGTAGCTTTTTCCTGCAGAGTTAAATTTTATCTTCCACATAGAGGCTTCAAGCAAGTGGAGTAACATCTGTATCAATCCTCAACATCTGAAGATTACATGGATTTTTTAGTTATTTATTTTTTTAAGAATTTGCACCTATGGACAGGAGACACAAATCTTAGATTAGTCAAAGACAAAAACATGCGCAGGGGCACATTAAAATTTTCTGCTTTGTCTCAATAATTGTCTTACAGAGGGAGTACGTTCCCTTTCACTCATACTCAACAGAAAATGTCTCTCAGTGCAACAGACATTTAATTCAGGAAACACGGTTTTAGAAGTCAGTTTTCCCTCTGTCTTGGGAACTGTGTTTTGTCATCAGCACAGCTGGATGGGGGCTTTGCTGCCTCACAGGAGCACACGCCTTCCTCCCTCCTCAAACAAACATCCCTTCAGCATGAGCATAGCTGTCCACGCCGGGGGGAGGAGGATGGCCAAGCCTTCCTCCCCTCCTGCCAGGCACCCCAGGAAGCTCTGCCACCAAGCCAGAGTTACTATAGGGACACTGAAAACCAGTGCTGACAGTTACAGCTGTTGAACTAATGGTTCTGGTACGCTGTTCTCACTGGATCTCCTTCCCAAATTAAAAACTTAAAAATGGCCATACTGCCTTAGACTAAAAGTTTTGGGGGAAGGGAAAAAATTTCCTTCCCTGGCCCACCATACATTGAAGGAACCCCGTAAGTTAACGAAAAATCCAAACGATCACTTTTTTTCTGTAAAATGGGGTCAACATTGTTATGGAAATTAGGCTTGTCGGCCACCATAACAGGGCCCGACCCTAGGTTGCCGCAGAAAAGTTCAGAGCCAAATCAAAACAAATTAAATAATTAAATTTTAATGACACGTGTGCAATAATTACAGCTCAAGCTGGGTGCCTCCAAAGAGGGACCCTAACATAAACAAATCCTGGGCAATTACAGTTTTTTCAACTTACATTTCCCACCCCTCACGCGGTAGTTAGACCAATAGTAATTTTTTGGTCTGGGGTCTCCTGCTCCTCATTGGGTCTCATCGTCATTCTGAGGTAAGCTGTTTTTCTCCTTATTTTTGTTTTTTGCGGTCTCTGATGACGGTTGTACCTCTGTTTTTGTTGGGTCTTACTGTTGTGTCTCAAGGTCCTGAGGAGGAGGAGGAGGTGATTCTAAAGCATAACAATTATCACTGCCCCAGCAGTGAGCTAAGGCTTTGTCCCTCAAGGTCCTAATGCCCTGCACTGGTCTTATTTCAAAGCCTTGACACCCTCCCTTTCGGAGTGTGAGACGCAGGAATGCAGACCGCTTGTAACTTCCTTAGCTTCCTAGCTTGAACCAGCTCTGAGGCCCTTTTCTTACTGGACTAAGTAAAAGTTCATTATTTTATCTAAGTGCGGCCTAAGGCTTCAGCAAATTTAGCGCCTCATGCTAAGCAAGTTTCATAGAAGTTGTGCTAAGCGGCTACCTCTAGACAGTTTCGGTTCGCTATTCTTTAACAACATGACTAATGTACCCATTAGCTGGACACGACATGAAATAAATCGCTCATGGCAACGCAAACCTTGATATTCTTTAAAATTACACCTTCTACTATGAGATTAATATGAAGAAAGTATACTGAAATTATTTCCTTGAAGATATTATTTGACATAAATTTTGCTGCATGAATTCATTTTTCAACTTAGTACTATTTATCCTGTTGAATAATGTTCCTATTGTAGCGCGGGGAAGCGTATTGGTCACACCAGTGTAACTGGTTCTGCAACCAAGCTGCGTTCTATGAAAGTCAGAACCACTTCCACCTCTCAGAGAGGAAGAGGCCCAATGCTGGACATAATTCAGTGTTTAAAGTTAGACATAAAAAGTACAAAACTGGACCTGAAATGCTGATATAAGTTGGAGTGTTCAGTGACTCACTTCTGAATTAGACTGCAAGCTGCACCTGTCCAATTTGTTCCTACAGTAGGCAAAATGAAAAGACTGAGTTAATCTCAGAGAAATATTCCTAACATCATTAGCATCTAAAATACCAATTTCAAATGTTCCAATAAAAACAAACAAAAAAACTGACCAAGCCACACAATTAAGCAGAGAAACATAAAAAGAAATGGTGATTCTTTTTCCTTATTTTATTGGATAAATGATTTAAAAGGTAATAACAATAGTGTTAAAACTACTACAATATCTTTCCACAGCCATATCTCACAGACCCACAGATAACCTTCTATATAATTATTTTTTTTTGCTTTTTCCTCATTTTTATCTTTTAAGCCATACTTATATTAAAATGCCCATTTCAACAGTTTCTTCACACTAATAGCAATTAAATGTGGAAGGAAGGAGGATCTAGTTATAAAGGAAGGGGTTTCAGGTAATCTGTGATATTATTGTAATCAATCAAGTTGCTAAGGAAGGAAGGAAAAGAGAGAGGCCTTACAAGCTACTCCAGGTAGCTTTAAGCCTATTGTGTGTCACCGTTGCATTACAGATAACTCAGGATGCTGGTGAACAATTCAAAGTAGTTTTTTGGTAACATATAAAACACTAAAATAACTTAGAAACTAGATCCAAATATTTTGAAAAGAATCAACTTTGATATACAAAAACAGTCATAAGTTGTTACAAAAGTTTCAAACAAAAGTTTGTTTTCTCAGTGCGTTTATGTACCAGCGCAATTACTGGGTCCAGAGCAAAGAAAGAGGTTTTTATTCTTTACTTTTTCTTTAACAGTAATTAAAAAATGAGGAAAACATATCTTTGTATATAAAGAATCATTGCTGGTCTTAAGAATAAATGTAACCAGAAACCCTTAAATCTGAGAGGCACACTTTGGGTTTCCTTTTTTTCTATTTTTTTCTTTTTTTTCTTTTTTTTTCCAACATAAAAGGAAAGTCACCAGTTTATTTAAATGGAGTAGCTACTCAGACGCCCCAAATAAACTTAATTCAATTAACATCACTAGCAAAAATCAGTTAGAAACTGTACAAAAATAAAAAAGTTAATACATTTAATCCTGCAGGGATTTTGTAAGGACTGGAAGGCAGGCTTTAGGAGCAGCATTTGGGCATGGCTGGAGGCTTCTTTGGTTCGATCTAACACACACAAGAGATGTAACCTACTCCAGGCAACAATTTTAAAACCCCGCACATTTGAAGACAAGTAAGGAGGTCCATATACAAACGCCAGGGTGTGCCAGTGGATTGGACTGTCTCGATTAAACAGCAGTATATCTGAGGTCAGAACTCGAGCGTGCCCTCCCCCTGCCACCAGCAGCAGCGGGGCGGAGATGGTGGGACGTCAGTGCTACAGCAGTCGGGGCAGAAGGCGGCCGCTTGAAGCACGACTGAGCAGCAGCTTCACGTCAGCTCTAGGGGTTTGTCGTCTAACTCAGTTTACAGAGCATGGTTTTTAGGAACATTAAGCAAAAGAATTAAAAGAAAACCCTTTTAATGGAATAAGGCAAACTGATTAGTGCTCACTGGAAGTTAGCGTTCCAACTTAAAACAGTGAAACAGGCTACGTGGTTGTACCTTAACTTCTTATAAAGTACCCCAAATAATAAAAAAAAGTCTTTATCTAAAACCAGCGACGTATCTGAAAGGGCAATAAACATAATTACAAGGGAAGGCCATTTATGAAAGCGTTTCTTGATCAGCTTTAAGCAAACAGACCTATTCTGTCCCAGTGCATGTCACAGCGAACTGCACATTTTGTACAAATAAACCCACAATTACACAGAAAACATCTGTAGCATTCTCAGCACTTGCGTGCTGAGGAGGTAGGTGCCCTAGAAACACTGTAGACAGACTGATTATTCTAAGCATTTTTATAAAATATCATACAAATCTGATTGACCGTAGACTTTGTAACAGTTTTTTTAATTAGTGATACAAAACTCTGGTCCAGAAGGGTCTGGCATTAACTCATTTTAAAAGCACACCTTTACAGTTTGAACCATATTTTTAAGCAACGGCTACTGAGAGTTAGACAAAAATGCGTTGTGCATTATGCTGTGTACAAAAAGGAGACAAAACCAAGCCACGGTGGGAAGTATTGCTGACCTCGTCCTTAAAAACCTGCAGGATTGTTTATTCATCAGTATAGCATTATTACACTGGTAAGAAATTCCGTATAACATCTGCATATATTGAAGATTTTTAAAAAAAATCTGATATGATTTTAGATCCGCATGACCAGTCACGTGACCTGCTTGAGGTCGATTAGCACCTTTCAATACATATATATTTTTATATATAATAGATCTTTTTAAAAAACTTCTAACAATGAGCTCATACAGAAGCATGAGCATGCTGTAACGAGATGACAGATAAAGATGGGGTTGGATGACTTCTTTTTGCAGCAGACAATATGATTCAGTTTGTGCTCAGTTTCACCTATAAGGGCAAAGAGGAGAGGCGGAAAAAAAACCAAAAACCAAAAAAAACCCCTCTGTCAGGTAGCCACTTGTTCACAATTTCCACTTGAAGATTAATCCATTTAAAAATGTTCCCCAAGTAGAAACACAACAGTATCATCCAAAATAGCCTCTATATAAACTTCTATTAATTTCTGCAGCGTCTGCCTGGCACCTCTTGGCTCCTGAATTTTCAGGCCCTCTGTTTATTTATAAATTAAGGCACCACAACTGAAAAATGTTAATATTTGAACATCAGATGCTGTGGATGAAGGAATGCCGAAGACCTTCTATAAGAACCTCCATAAAAATTAAGTAGCAAAGCTAATCTCACATAAGGGATGAGCATAATTTATCCAAATCTCTTTTTGAAACACTGAAACATTTACAATTAGTCTGACATTTGTTACATCTTAACTCAATTTAGCTATTGGAATTCTGTTGTATGTATTTTTTACAAACCTTTGTTATTTGAAATAACTGTAATTTCTGCCTACTGCAGTTTACTCATCCGTATTAGGAAGGTCTTTTCTATAGCAGATAGGATGTGTTATCCCCTAGAACATGCGCTGAACTATGACAGGTATTAGTGGGAGTTCTGCCCCCCCATGGCTGGGGGCGCCGGGCCCGCCTCTGAGCCGCGCTCCCTCACGGAGCCGAGATCCGCTCCCGCTGCCTGAGGTCCCGGGCCGCTGCTCTGAGGGCGCCGATCGCGGCGCGCGGGCGAAGGGCCGTTGGGCAAGGGGGGCCGTTGGGCGCGCGGACGAGGGGCCGTTGGGCGAGGGGGGCCGTTGGGCGAGGGGCCGCTCGGCGGCCGTCCGGCGTCCAATCAGCGGCCGTCCGGCGTCCAATCAGCGGCCGTCCGGCGTCCAATCAGCGGCCGTCGGGTGCCCGGGCAGCGGCGGCTGGACGCGCAGGGCTGTCGCACGGCCCCGAGGGGCAGGGGGAGCAGGGCGCGCAGGCGGGGGAGGCCGAGGCCGAGGGCAGCGAGCCGAGGAGCCCAGCGCAGGACGGCGTGGGGGCCGGGTAAGGGGAGAGAGGCGGCCGCGGGGCGGGGCACGTGGGAGTGCCGGCCGAGGAGAAGGGCAGTCCTGTAACGCTCAGGCGGAGGAGAGTGAAGGGTGTTAACGGGGCTGGGAGGGTAACGGGTCTCGGGGCGAGCGGCTGGCACCGCTGTGCAGTGACCCCGTTCATCTGTAACTCCTCTCCCCTTGCAGGCTGTTGCTTGCAGTTACCGTCCTGGCGTCAAGAGGAAAACCCCCCAGTGTAGCCTTGTTGTGGGCTGCTGGCTTCTCCTGAAGCTCGGGAGGGAACAGAGGGGACGTCCTTGCCTTTCATGTTTCGTCAGCCCGACAGCATTTTGGCTTTGATTCCATCTTGCTCCTACCTGTTCCTGGACAGTGACGGGGAGGAGAAGAGGCACTATCCCACCATGTCCCGTTACAGCCTCCATAATCTCCTGGACTGGCTGTACGGAGGGGGTGGAGCCCAGCTTTGCTGGCAATGGAGGGCCAGAATGCGCTGCCTTTCTCTCCGGGCAGCAGCGTCTGCTGGAGAGCTTGGTCTTCCTCAGTGTGGGTTTTGTGGAGATCCTTCTGTCCCTGTGGAAGCTGAGGCAGCTGCATTGCAGGGAGCTGGAGGGTCATCTGCTACAGCAGCCCCAGGCTAAGCAGGAGAGCTTGGGCAAAAATCTGCTACTGGTGGCTCTCTGTCTCATCTTTGGGCTGGAGGTGGGGTTCAAGTTTGCTACCAAGACTGTCATTTACCTGCTGAGTCCATGTCATGTGGTCACTATGATGGAGGTAAGGCCCATGTGTGGTTACCAGGAAGTTTGCTTTAGCTTTATACTTGCAAGGCAGTATTTTTATATAGTCAGTTGTGGACCAAAAGTGCATAACAAGGGTACAAATGTCAAGAATTGATATAAATTTTTAATAATGATTTAGTTTTTAATTGGCCAAACTGAAATCGATGAAGAAGCAAACGTCAAATGAAAATACTAATGTCAAACTTCCTGCTTGGAAAGGCAAAAGATTAGTTACCTTTACCTGATCATTGCTTCAAGAATAGAAAATGCTGTTTCCAGTGACAGTAGTGGTAAAATTTGCACCAAATTTAATGAAAGCAAGGCTGTTGCTAACAGGCTGATGTAGTTCACTGGTAACGTTTTCAGGTAAGTTTTTTTTCAGGGATGTGAATGTGTTTTGTGAAGTTGTTGAAGAAATGAATTACTCCTCGTGCAGAAAATTTTGATGCTGGCTTTCTAATTTTAAAAGCTGAATGGTAAGGAGGCCAGTCTTACCTCTGTCACATTTATCTGTGGGATGAAATAAGTGGTCTGGCTGAATACCTGTGGGTACACTGTGTAACTTAATGACTTGTGTCTAGCTTGCAGATGCACTTTAATATACAGTTTGTGTAGCGGTTGGAATACTGGAAATGTTCATAAACAATTATTGAACTGTGATATCTAAACCTTATGAGCTCTATTTTCCAATGGTCCTGTACATGTACCTAGAAGTCACCTTCACTGAGAATGTAATTATTTTTGACATCTCCCAAACTCCTTTATAATTTTGTTTAATTTCTCTAATGCTCTAGCCTCAACACTGGACAATTTACAAAATTTAAGCTCAAGAATTAATAAAAGAATGTCAAAAAGACTTTCATAAAAGCTGCCATGATAAAAATATCTGTCTAATAGCAATAACAAATAAAAATCAAACCAATGTAGTTCTTACTCTCAGTCTCCCTTTGCAGAAGGCAAAGGATCAGGGGCAACTGATCTAGGCTGTATCAGATCAAGCCAGTTCTTACTTTCACTCCTGGAGAGCATTTTCTGAAAAAGGAATGGTAACATTGTTTTCTTGTAGTACCAGAGGTCTAAGGGAGATGGGTATCCATTTAAGAGGGGAAAACCAAGCTCTTTACAGAAATATGCAAGACATTTATAGCAATTAACTTGCTGTTCCAGAACTTAATTAGTAGGGTATGTAAATTGCTTAGCAGTGATGCAACGTTAGCTCATAGGACTATAGGACGCTTGCTGCCCATAAAGTAGTAACAATAGCTGTGCAATCAATTAGTCAATATTGGTAATGAAATGGAAAACATAAGTTAGGCAAGAGCTGTAGAAATATTTGAGAAATGAAAAGAAATGGAATGTGGCCATATTATTTTAACTCTTAATATTTACTGGAAGATTTTCCGATTAATTCTCTGGATTAGAAGGTAAGGTTAGATTACTGTTATGACAGATAAGTTTAGTTCCCCTGATATGGTATTATGATATTATGTTACAATAGTAATGTGATATTTATTATAGGTGTTCAGAAAAAGCTGGTATTTATGCATAAATCAGGGAGCTACTATTATTTAGCTCATTTATTAATGGTCTCCTCCGGGAAGACAGAGATTTACCTTTTGTAGCGAGGCATGGGCAACTCTTTTTAAATAATCTCTTTCAGACCACAGTTGCAAACCAGTTGTGGAGCATGTTTAAATCTATGCTAATAACTAATTGGAAATTAGTTATTATACAGCAGTTTATTCTGTGAAATTCAGAAGATGGTATGTCAGCAAAATGCAGAAGTTACGCCTCTTCATCTTTAAACAGCTGCCTTAGGTATAGGCAGGCCCATGTTTAATGTCGAGCATGAAAACAGTTGCAAAACAACAGCGTTCAACAGAGAAAACAAGTTAGATAACAAGACTGATGTCTTCCATCAGCAAGAAAAAATATATACGGTTGGAATCTTGTGAGTTTTGTTTTTCTGCTCTGAGTTTGCTCAAGGCAGCAGGTTGGCAATGAGATATATGAAAATACAATGTTACCATTTTCTTCTGTTCTTACAATTGTTTGTACATAATCCTGCTGCTGGGCCTAAACAATAGGATGAACAGTGGTAGGAGGTGAAGAGATGAAACGTGCTGCAACATTTGAGGTCACTGAAAGGGAAGCCAACAGTAGCTGTTGGTAAAGGTCTCTTCTTGCACTCGATTTCTATTTTCCTTTTCTAAGCTGAGACTATTTCATCTCAGAGCAACAAAGGCTCTGGGCTGTAAGCCAGAAATATTTGGAACTGAAAACTGCCCTCCAGTTTTGTCTGCATAAAAGCAAAAATCCTGCTTTTGAATGACCTAAAAGTGAAATGAACTAACAAAATAAAATGAGACTTAAACCTTGCGGTGTATTTGAGTAGACAAAACTGCATAATATAATGGTTACTGAGTTGTGCAAATAAATGTGTTTTGTTCAGGTGTCTAATTTCTGCATATCACTTACGCCAACCAGTGTTCAAATCAAATCTCCTTCATAAGCAGGAAGAACTAGTTTAGATGTGTCATCAGAAGGCTAAAGTGTTGGTCAAACGAACATACTCGTTTAAACTACCAAAACAGTTCTCTTGGTTAATCAGATTCAGAGAGCTTGTTGCCATCCTGTCAGCTAGTTGAATCATCTAGAAATAATACAGTTTATTTCCACACCTGGACTTAGTTTAGGTTTCTTGCTTAACTTTTGGAGGAAGAATGACAATGTTGTTTTTTCACCTGTGATGTAAGTGCAGCATCATTTAAAAAAGGGTGGGGGGAACCGAAACTATTTGTTTCTTGATAAGCTGCTTTTTTTTTTTTTTTTTTTTTTTTTTGGATAAAGGTAGAATGGGAATTTTTGTAGTATCTTTGACAGCTATCCCACGGGGATGGAGGTGTATTTGTGCAGTGCAGTTATTTAGTTGGTGTGGTGTAGCAGGAGAAATGGCCTCTATAGAAAGTAAGAATTCTGTTATAGCTTGACTTTTTTTTTTTTTTTTTTAAGTTCTTTCTCTACGTGGAGTGCTCTTACTGAAGATGATTTGAATACCTCTTAAAGAAAAAAAAAAAGAGAAAAACAGTTATTAAGACTGAGTATGTGATTGGACCAATGATACTGCTGTAAACCTGGCATGAAAGGGTATGCTAAAGGGGACACATTTTAAGACCAGTAGTGTATTGCAATCCTGTTTTTCCTTGTATAGCAGGAAAAGATTTACCATATGTATAGAACATACCTTTGGCTGGAATAGACTGTCCTAAATGCAAAATTTATGTCCTTAAGAAAATGCTTTTTAGGAAATAGTCACACATTGCTGGATGGTTCTATCAAACAATGATCTTTTTAGGCAAAGGGAACTAAATTAAAGGGAAAGTGGGGGGGGGGAAGACAAGGGGAAGAAATGTCTAAAATATAGGGGAGTTGAGTTTCACGCAGTGATCTTGATCTTAGAGCTGAACTTTGTATAATTAAAATCACTGCTAAGTACATCTGTAATTTGATAAATAATAAATCCTATGTTCACTATTTCCAGTTTTAGCTTCTTTAGAGACCTGGAGCCTTCCTGTCCTCTGTAAGAGGCTACTGTGTTTTTTAGAAACAATGGGCTGTTTTTAGAACGTACGTAATAAATATAGCTTGACTGAGTCTGCATCATTTGGGAATCTGTCCCAGCGTATAATTCATTAATTCTCTCTCTCTCCCTCCCCCTCCCCCTTCCTCCCCTCCCCCCCCCCCCCCAATTTTTTAAACATTGGAAAAAATCTGATTAGGTGGTCAAATGTGATTTTTAGGTGTGATTGTAAATTTAATTTTCATACACTGCTCCTAAATATCTTTTAATATTTGGAAGAGTCCAGTGTGTGTGTTTTTTATATTCTCTCTCTTCAAAACCTTGAATTAAAAATCTAGGGTCATTTGTAGCCTGTTGTTTGATAGTGGGTATGAAGAACGTTTGATTACATAAATTCAGTAAATATTTATAGAAATGACACTAAATAATGGCAACAACTGTATTGGGTAATGTGAGCAATAGCCTGCATGTAAAAGTTTAATGAGTTATGCAATTTTTAAAGGGCAGCAGTATTCTAAAGCAAAGCTATTTTTTACAGAGTTTCATTCACTGCTGCATGTATTATGATTCTTGGGGAAGATATAGAGGAGTGAAGGCAAAATTTCCTATGACAATGTAAGCTCTCCAAAATGTAAGGAGATATATATGAGCATATATATGGAGCATAGTATACCTTACAGCTTATTCCCAAATCAGTACATTTAGCAGCTGTGTGAGCCTGTTGTAGCAAGGTCAACAATCCTTTCAGTGGTCTGAAATATTATCTGGTAGACATGAAATCCTTCATTTAAACTTAAGTGGAAGATGTGCATAATCGCAGCTCATAAACATCAGATGATGAAGCATGCTGCTTGTCTTCAGCATAAAACAAGTCTTTCTTTCTCTAACTGCAAATTAACTTGCAATACTTCCTCTTAAAGCTGATTCCTGGAAAGGAAAATCATCATAGTGTGTGGTGAAAAAGGGCAGATAGAGAACAACTGAAGCACCGAGAGCACCAGTATTTCTTGGCGGCAAGGCTTATTTCTTGCCAAAGGGTGTATTTCACTGCTAGAAGGATGGCAGTAGTTCAAGGGGCACAGGTATGTTGTGTCATGTCATGTCATGTGGTAAGGGTTTGTATTTATTCAGATTGACAAGTAATTAGTGCCAAGTGAATTTAGTTGTTTATACTTTAATACTTTGGTAGTTAGTGAAATGCCAACTTAAATTACCAGGAATATGGTGCTATATGCCTTGGGGTTTTTTTGGATTATGTCACTGTTCCGGTTTCTTTGGCTAACATGATGTTCTATAATAAAAACAACTATTACATATGTATCATCCTGATGTTTTTAAAGATTGCCTCTTGCTCCAGAAGTACTTAGTATGGTACATGGTGTTAATTTTTTAACATAATCAAAAATCATCTCCAAATACCTTATTAGTGAGACTGAGAAGAACAGTACGAATCTCTGGGTAATCACAGGGTAATCTCTGGGTAATCCTGCAGCTTGGAAAAATAGAAACTTATTGCATTCTAGCTTCTCTATCAAGCCAAAAACTTAAATTCTCTTAATTCTCTCAGCTAAACCCTCTTAATTCTATCAGCTTCTGATGTTATATATAAAGCAGGAGTATTCTTGATTGAGCTCATTAATAAAGCGTTTTTATGCAAAAGAAGGACTAACCTATAACTCTGAAGTCCAGGGAAATAAATGTAATAAGCCAATCACTGAAGATGTAGTGGTTAGTGATTATCTCCAAAATATAATTCTCTTTGCCAATATGGAAAACAAATTATGGATTTTTGACTAGAAAACGTTGGTGGGACTGCAGGTGACTCGTATTTTACTCGGATATAGGGCTCTGCAGCGAGTGCTCAGAAAACTGGGAGAAAAACATTTCTGTTCTTCAGTACTTTGTCCACCTGAAGAAATTACAAAGGGTATAGATAGATGCAGTATTGTGAAAGGACTGAGAGTAGTTGAAACTCAGCTTTGTGGACAAACTGCAAAGGCAAGTATGGATGGTATGTGTTTTAAGGTATGATGTACATGACCATTAAAAGACTAAAAATTTTTAGAGAACAAATCTAGGAAAAAAAAGCCTTTTCCATACGGTATTGTAGCAGCTATGAGGTAGAAGATAAGTCATGTATCAAGCTAAGTTTATAGTTGTTTGCATAATTCTTCCTTCATAACAGAACTTAATTCAGTTTGGACTGATCCCTTATACGTATGGTAATTGTGAATGTCGGTGACTGTACTTTTCCTGAGAATTAATTGAAATCCTATGATCTAAGATAGTTGCTCTCTGGGTAAAAAATTAAAAATAATTTTATACAGTCATCTTCTAAGTTGTGCTCAAGAAAAAAAATCAGTGTGCTTAAGACTCGTTTTATTATCATAATTATCCTGACATACTCAAAAGGTACTATTTTGAAACTTACTTTTCAAATCCTACTAGAATAACATCAGCTGTTTTTATTTCATCTTTTAAATTAGCTCTGTAAACTCCAAAAAACAGTGTAGACTGGTTTCTTTCATATCTATATTTTGTGTTTGATGGCACTCTTTAATGGAAACCTTTTTCATGTGCAATGCCATTTTGACCTTTTTTTATTATTATTATTTTAGGCTTTGGGAGGCACTTACAAGGTGTCTCTGCCCTGCCTGGACATCAGTTTGGACAAAAGCTATGGGAAGTTAATTATCTGAAAGTTGATCTTGCAGTCTATCAAATTTGGTTGCCATTGGCCAACAGGATCAAAAGGTAGTAAAGGCAGAATGCTTGTATCTGTACAGGCGATGAACATAATATTCTATTTTTAGGAGGGAAAAAAAGAGTCTAAATGAAATTGAATAAAGTCAAAGAACTTTTTGTAAAACAAAGTCTAGAAGAGGTAGCCCAATAAAACAAGGAAAATATAAGATTATGCAGAGTCTTCAATAAAACTACCAATAAACTCCCAAATAACCTTCATCTTCCCAAATCATTGTCCACTATCTGCATATCTTTGCCAAAACATCTATTGAGGCTGAAGATGCAATCATCCCCCTGTATTGGCCAGGAAAGAAAAGCTAGAAACATTCAGTATACCATTCAGGTTTTAATCTACAGAATAGCCCACAAGAAAGTTAATTTTAATGTTTGTAACAATGTATGATTTTTTTTCCCCCCCAAAATATCAATAATTTACTTTTTTGTGATATTAGGCGACATTATTTTGCTTTTAGAACAGAGGAACAGAAAGGTTGAAACTGAAGTGTCCATTATTGGGGGCAGGGGGAAATAAAGGAGGAGAGAGGCAGATTATATGATCAAGTTACTGAAGACTTGAGTTTTAACGCCTCGATGAATTAAGGTCTTTTAATTCTACAATTGTCTTCATTTTAGCATTTTATTTTTTTCAGCTTCCCTGATCTTTTAACATTGTTTCCTTAATGTCTTCATGCTTTGTTGCTGTGGCAGATTCCCTGAAAAGCAGTTTAGTTTTTTGGAGGGAATATTAGTAAATTTATCCTTGTAACATGTCAAATATGAAAGAGCTGCATATCTTAGGAAATGGTATATAAACAAGGTTTTTTTCAGAATGTGCTTTTTTTGTCTACTGAAGGAATAAATGTATATGGTCCTTAAACTGTTTCATCAGCACAACTGAGGGATTGGTGAACTGTGACAATAAAAAGGTATTAGTGACTTGAGGCAGAGTAGAGCAAGAATATGCTAAAATGGTTTTGCTTCTGTAGGAAGCTGTGATATGAAACTTCATGCTTTGCATATGTAACAAAAGTGAATAGATATGAATATGCATATGAAAATCTTATTGGGAACATGTGAGCTTTCACGGAATCATTGACAGATGTAAATGCAAGTTAAACCTGTAGTATTTTATTAGGAAGTTGGAGACTTGAATATTATTTTTCTAGTCAGCATTTTTTTTCTTCTCCCCCAGATTAGTTTCTTATTGTCACCTTTTGCTAACAGCATTAAGCTAGGAGTGGGGAAGGAAGTAACCCACTACTAGTGAAGGCCTAGTGCAGATGGTGATTAGAGGAAAAGGAAGAAAAATAGCCTCAGTGCACTTTTTTTCCCTCTGAACTATACCTAAGATGTCATTACTAATGCTGCTGTGATACACATAGGAAGACCTGAGTCCTATGTTAATAATTAATCCTAAAATACGAGAAGTCTAGAAAATCTTTCACCTAGGACTATATAATGGAAGAAACGGAGTACAGGTTCTTCTGATAAACAAGCTAAGCCTATGTAAGGGGAGACTAACCTAGAATGTCCCAATGAATATATATATATTTACAAGACATTACTTAGTCTTTAGAGTAGAAGATGGAAATTGTTCAGCTTGCTACACCTCTCTCATCCCCAGGTTGAAACTGGGAGGTTGGAAGGAGGGGCAGGCAGCTTCAGATGTTCCCAGAGTCTGTTTTGTGTAACACAGGAACCACTTTTTACTGTAGTGTTATGTAATGCTTTGCCAGCAATGTTGCTTTGAATTGTGAGTACTCTTAACAATAGATTAACAGTTCCACAGGACAAATTAATTAATCCCTGAATCCATCTGACAGCTGCAGAAAGGCAACTGTGCTTCTTATGCTGAGAGGTTAAGTACGTTTTAATTGTTGCTGTATAGCAAGGAGAATGTAACAATCTCTTAGTGTCCGTTCTCTTTTCAGATTTGGCATTCTAAAAGATCTTAACCTTATCTCCTGATTTGTCAAACTGTATTTATGAGTTTTAAAGAGTTGCTTTTTAGTAGGCACACAGATGGCTTCTAAATGATATGGCTGCTTTGTGCTGAATTGATAATTAATAAAAATGATCAACATCTAATTTACAGCCTTGATTCGGTATCGAGGTTTATGGTGGAGTTATTAAAGCATATTACTTTCTGATAAGAAATAATAGGTTGATTGTTTTGAACTTATTTTAAAAATGAATTCTAGACTTAACAAAATCTTCTTCACCTTTTAAATTATCCAGCTGCTTGAATGTTCCTTGCCTTATGTTTTATCATTGTAGGGGGGAAATGGATATTTTTCACATTTACAGTGAAAGCCAATGTACTGTAACCTTTTAAACATACCTTTTAATCTCTTTTGCTCTAGAGGGTACTTTGATACACCTAAGAAAGAGTAAAGGCTTTTATTTAGGTAGAGATTGAGCAGAGGGTTACCCTCCTCCTCCCCTCCCCCCTTTTTTCTCTTTTTCTTTAATTCATTCCAGAATTTGGTCATGGATTTTTCATATTGCTCTGAATGTTGCAAGTAGCAATTAAAAGCTAACCTCTTCATTTCAAAATAGTGTATTAAAACAATCAATTTATGACCTGGTTAATTGAGCATGACTGGAGTGTTTGAAAAGAAAGATACATTTCCAGTCTGCTGCGGCTGCAACCAGGCACTAAATCAAACAGATGGCTCACAGAGACAGGCAAGCTGCTGTTATTAAAGGTAAATGAAATCTTCTGTGCTGCATTTATGAGACATGAGAGTTTTACCTGTAGCATGCTCAGGCAACTTTTGCCAGAAACAACTTTCCTTGGACTTCTGTAAACATTCCTATCTATGTGATGGGTGCTACTTTGTCTGAAGCTTAATCTGGAATAGTTAGTTGCGTGACTTGTTCTTTCCTTCCCCTTCTGCCTTTTTGATCATCTTCTTTTGCCGTTAGTTTATTTCTGATCAAGCAAAATCATCTTTCTGCATATCTGTCTCTCAGTAGGACAAAGATTAGTAGAAGACAAGTGTTTCATGACAAGTTTTGACTATACTCTCTCCCTCAATTCACCAACTCAAAAATAATGTCATTAAAATACTTCTAAAGGGAGCTTTAGGTGTAATATTTTGAAGAGTGTTGGAATATTTTGGAATCCAAAACTGGAGAGGCAGCCAAGTAATAGAAAAAACCCCAGCTCTCCTTACTCATAGTGCACATGGAGTGGCACAGTAACATTAAATAAATTGGAAGGTATCCAGGCCTAGATATTTGAAAAGATATTTTACTTCAGTTCAGATACATTATTGCTATTATACTCTTTAGTTGCATCCTTTTCAAATGAAAGATTGTGCTTCCCTTTTGAGAACAGCTCTTGGGATTTTTAGTAGTCTTGCTTTCTGAAATGCTGATTAGTCAAACTAGTGGTGGAATGTGGCTTTATCAAATGTCAAAGAAGCGAGGAACCATTAGACAAACAGACAAATGGGAAAATTTGTGGCTGACATGAGAAATGATTTTTGAAATGGCAGTGTTCTCATAAACCTTTTGGAGCTTGTAAAACAAATATATACCTTCTCATCAGTATCTGAGAATTCTTCTAGACTTGACTCCAGCATGTATCATAGCCTTTCATTTTAGAGATTTAATCAGCTGTTTTTAGGATCTCAATTGTAGGCTAGTCATGCCTTATAATGGCAAGATGGGGAAAATGCTAGCAATCTTCCTAACGTAGTAAATTTTAGCTACTATAGGTAGTAGCCTGGTAACATATCAGGACATTTACATCTTGAAGTTTGAGTTTCTCTCAACATCTGAGCATGTTGGATTTGTAATAATGCCATTTAGGAAAATCTGCTTGCATCAGGGACTTTTTTTTTTCCCCCCTCCACCAAAAGTGATTGATAGCAAATGTACTTAAGAGGCACTGCTGGATTAAAAAAACAAACAACCCTCCCCCTCACCCAATCCCTTTCCTTTCTTACCATGTCCAATCTAGCAATACAGTTAAATGGAAAATGGAAAACTCCATGTGTCTGACTGTGTTCTTTACCTCTTTCCAACTCATACGGGTGCACATGCACATTGCTGAAGTCTAGATTTGCAAATTGTGAAAGACTGTTTAAATAAAATTATTTCCATATGAACTGGAAAAATCAAATAATGGAAACCTCGAATATCTCAAAACTGATCTGGTAATTGCAGCGTAAGTAATGCTTTAAAGTGCAAGAAGTGAAAATACTATTAGGGGTTACCATAGTGCATGCAGATTAGAAAATTAATTTGTCTTAAGTGAGCTGTCAGGTTAATGTTAACATAGTTCATTGTGGTTTCATAAAGTTGCAGTCTTTTGTGAATTTTAGGTGTTTGTTCCAACATTAAATTTGTTCACACTTTGGAGATGTGGGTGCATTTTAATATTTTTGCCATTAGGAAAACTGATATAATCAATAAAAGCCCCCAAACTTGCTGCAAAATACCACTTTATTTCAGTGGATATCTAGCCTTTTTTCCATGCATGTTATTTTTGACTTTTACCTAGAGACATTACTGCAATGTCAAGGAGTAATTTTTTTGTAAATTCTGACTTCTAAAAATGCATTTATGAAAAAAAAAAAAAGAATTACCTGTTTTCCCCAGTTCCTTATTCCCTCTGAGTGGTTATGCTTGCTTCCGGTGATTAAAAGGGAAGGAGCTTAACAGGAATTTGTGGAGGGCAAATGTAATACTTTGTGATATCTACGTATTGCTATCTTCTCGATCCTGCCAGGAAATTAAAGGTAGGGAAGGCATACTTTGCAGAATATTCCTTTTGGACTAGCTGACAAATGAAGAGTTGGCATACATTACCATAGGAATAGTGAAGACTGCCTTTTCTCTCTCTGTGTTTTTTGCATGGGAGGAGAGGACTGATACACAAGGGAGAGAAATGTTCCATTGACCTCACTTAACAGTGGTGTGAATCCTAATAGACTTTGCTGTGCTCACTTCTTAGAGAGAACAGTGCGTCTAAGTCCAAAGGAAGAAACATTTTGCTCTAGGTCATAATGTTTCTATCTTTTGATCCCTGTGCAGCTCTGTAGTCTCTCACATGATCCTGTCTGTCACTACAGAAGTTCTCCTCGATAAATTCATGCAATATTACCTTGATAAGGTCTTCAGAATAGTCCTTTTACATACAGGCTCTACTACCTACCACAGTAATGCAGATGACTAATAAATTAGATTTAAGAAAATAATGATCGCTGCTGTTTAAGGAACTCAGACATGATATTTCTTGGAAACTCCATCAAATACTGAATGATTGGATCACATACATGTTCACTCTATACAATTTTTAAGCATATTAATGCAGGGGGGGAAATATCCTTTTCCTTCTTTGCAGTCTGTCCCAGAGCTGCAGATATCACTTGGAGCTTTCTCTTCTTTCTCAGTGCATGGTTCAAGAAATGCATTATGGAACAGGCTGATTCTCAACCCAGTCCTGGGTTGGTTCAATGCAACCATGAGTTTAGTCTCTTTCAGGTCTCCTCTCAGTAGACGAATAGCTAAGCAGTGCAATCCTCTCCCTTACAGTCTCCAACTTCTAACAGCCCTGGTGACCCATCATGTGTTCTGGTGTGACCTTTGTATTTGGGCTTGTGCAGAGGGAGTGCTGCTCATGCAGTTCTTCATGCCAGAAATATTTCCCATGGGGATGGACGGTACTTATGGTCTTGCAGAGCAACTAGGAATTTGACTGACTTTCTGACTTCTGTTTTCTTCTGGGTCCTCAGGCTTGAAGTGAAGTTCTGTTTGCAGATTTACCAGTGTTTTGAATTTCTTTGTAGTTTATTACTTGAAAAGAATCTCAGAATCTCCTGGTCCTGTGCTGGTGAAAGATTGAAATGCTGCTTTCTGTCTCTCAAGCATCCTGACTCACAGTGCTGTGCCCACGTAAGGAAACGCACAGATAACAAGTCCTAAGACCACCCATGATTTTGTATCCTCTCTTTCTCTCGCTCCCCTCAGCCCAAAATCTTTTTCAGGTCGAAGATGCTTGATGTGTTAAATTGATCCATGTATGGAAGCTATTCAATACATTTTGATCATTCTTGTTGACTTCTGTAACCCTTTCCCAAATCTGCTGTCTTTTGGGTGGGTGGTGTGTGTGTAAAAGTGAGAGGGAAGGGAATGACCAAAACTGTGCCCAGAATTCAGCAGGTCAGACAATGAATATTTTATAGCTTATTTTTCCTCTCTCAAATGTTACTTTGTACATTTTGGGCTTCCAGTTAATTCTTTTGTCCTTCTTTTCCTTTGTAACACGTGAAAATATAATGGGTAAAATGAGGAGGGATATTGCGGTTGTTTCTTAGCTTTTTTCTAAATTGAAAGTTTAGCTGTTCTGCCTTGAATGTACACAATGATGATCAGATAAAAACGTGTGTGGAAGAGCCTCCTTCAGTGTACTTTAAAATATATGTTGTCTCGTGTCTGCAACGTGCCAGCTAGGATGGGGGCTATTATCTCTGCTAGTCTGAGCAAGTAAAACCTTCAGAGTTTTACCAGGAACACAGAAGCTGGGTACTCTTCACAGCCATGTCACTAACTTTATATGATATTGTTCAGTTTATAAGACTTAGCTGTTTCCTACCTCAAGGCTAAGGACTGCGTTTCCAGTATGACAGTGAAATGTAATATTATTATGGAATGAGTATGTGAACACTCAGTACGTTAGAGCTTATGAGCGTGTCTGCTGTGAACTAGGTATTTTCAGGCTGCTAATTACTATGTGAGCTGAATGATGGTGCTCTCTAACATTTAAATCTACTCTGTGAAATAATCCTCTGTAAATCTGCTACAAAGGGTCTGTAAAACATTCCTTTTAAGAGGTTGTGAGGTTTATTTATCATGGAAAGTAGGTATTTAGAGAGAAAGTGCTTGATATTAAATTGCTAAAGCTGAAACATTTGAAGATCTGTTTCACTATCTTAAAGTTTTAACATAAACATGCCAGTTAAATTCCCTGCTATCCTTCCCAAAAATGAAAGACAAACACATTTTTCTGAAAGATCCCTCATAACAGAGGGACTTGCATGCTCAAAAATATTTAATATTTCTTTTGCCATCACAAATCCGGAAACTGTGTTTGTTGCTGTAGAGCTGACCTGAAAATGAGCAGCTGTGAATCCTGTTCTCTTCTTTGCCTGTCTCTGAGGCAGTAAAGTATTTTGGATTAGGTTGATGAGTTCATCTCAATCTTTGTAACTATTATGACCATACTTTTTTAATACTTGCTACTGTTTCACCTCAATGGTGAGATTCAGCAGGTACATTAAGATTCAGCTGCTACATAGAGTTGTACCCTAGTTTTTCCTCTGCCGTTCAGTAGTTGGAACGCTCTGCAGTGTGTCAGAAAAGTGAATGACTGGTGTGATTAAGACACATTTCTCTGTGTACACAGAGAAAAGCATTTCAGTTTGTTTTTGTTTTTTTTTAAGATGTAGGAAATAAAAAGAAAAAAATGAAATCTGTACTGGAGGAATAGAATTTTCTTCATTTAAGTATGAACAGTACTTCAAATGAATGTAAGGAAATCATAAGATACCTGAATTTAAAGGTTCAAATGAACTAGTGGGACTCTAAATGCTGTCTCTCCTTCTGTTAACATATATCATGGAATGTTTAAAAAGTTGGACTTTTTGAATATATACTTTGAATATATACAAATAGCATGGGAAAAAACAGGTATTATAAGAGACCACAGAAGGGAAAATTTTATGGTCCACGACAGAAGGGATATAGTCCACAGTTGATGAAACTTTAATTGAGTTAGTAGACAGAGTCTGTTGCAAAAATATCAAATGACAGAATGATGAAATGTAATTAGTAAGTGTTGGACACTTTTCCCAGAAGCCATATGGGCCTTAATGTGTAAGGTGATACACAGACCTCACATAAGATTTTGTGGGTTTTTTGTTTTTTCCTTAGCAAAGAAAGCATCCACTAGCAGATTGTCATCATGCATCCATTGTGTTCACTTACTCTTTAACCTTCCTTGATGAGTAGAAATGGCTTGCTTTTTAAATACAAGACTTGAAAGAAACTCTGATTGGCTTTTAGGAGCATTCACTAAGCAAATGTCTTGAGGTTCTTTAAATTAATTGATGCCTTTTTCTTGCTGTGCCTCTATTAGAGTTCTGTATGACTAAGGAAAAAGATTTTTTTTCCTGTGAGTGTATGTGTACATTCTAAACTGTTATTGAGACTGACGGACTTGAATTAAAACATACAAGTAATTTGATTAGAGAAATAAATGGCTGTATATTAGGAACCTGCACTGGAAATAAAATATTTGAAATGTGCGCATCTATTCATATGGTAATAACAGGCCCTTTCAGGCACAAGGGCTGAATAGAATGATGCAGCCTTCAACCTTTCGATTGTTGCTATAGCAAGTACATTGCCTGCTAGTAATTAATTTGAACATCCATCAGTTACCTGGCCAGGTAGGCCCTGTAGCACTTCAAAGAAATAGGTTTGTTCAGTTTATCCAACTTGTCCCCAAAGTGGACATGTTCTTCAAATATTCTCACTTGGAGTGATTTAATGAGTTGACTAGTAGCTTGGCAGTGAAATAATCTATTGTGCACTTATTTTAGAAACAACAGAAAAAAGCATGATCCATTTTTTACTGAAATACTTTCTCTCAGAGAGCAGACCAAACTAGGAAGGAATTCTTCTGCCCCCCCCAACCCCCCATAGTGGACAATATTTTTTTAAAAAAAAGGGGGGGTAGGGGGTTAACACTGAACACTTGCACAGTTTTTTCTTTTTATCCAGAGTAAAACTTGCTGATATGAAGTGTTTTAAGTTGCTGTGAAAGTTAGATGGGAGATTGTTGCTAATCAACAATATTTTATTACATAAGGATTTAAACCAGGTCGTATTTATGGTAGGAGTTTGGCCTGCGAAGAGAAACAAATATATACTGCTCAAATTGCATTAGGCTACTTTTTGTTTTAGGAAATAGATAGCTAATTACTGGTGAAATTTAAACAGTACTTCAAAAATACTCTATGGAAATAAGGCAACAAATGTATTTAAAGATGACTGCTAAGGTTATCTATAGAACGGATACTGAGATATCCTCTGGTCATGGTAAGGTCCCTGCTGTGCTGAATACTAAGCATTTATGATGACAATACTCTCCTTTGCTTCAGCAGTGCCGGACCCAGTCTTGAAGATCTAATGTAAGATGGTTGTCTATAAAAGCCTCTTAGCACTTCCCAAAGTAAGGCTATAGAGGCTACAATAGTGAAATGATTGGTAATACAGTAATCTGCTTTACAAAAGCCCTGAGAGAGGGAGAGAGAGAGAGAGAGAGAGATCTATATATAAGTATATATATATTTAATAATGAGAGAATTTCAAATGGACTAGAACTTGATTTGCTTCTTAGGAACTGGCAGAAGCTGAATCCTAGATGCTGCTCATACTGCTTAAATCCTTGTATATGTAGGTAATGTGAGATCTTTTAATTTGTTCATGATTTTGAGTCTTTTCCAGCTCTGCTGTAAAACAGTTCTTCTAGTAGAAGTGATCTGTCACATACAGAACTGAGGAAGAAAGATACACAAAATAGAGTTTAAATAAGATCGTATCATTAATTTCTTTCTTTTTTTTTTTGCCTAATGTTTCAGATTTTTCTTCTTGACTGTCCTCCATGTCGGGTTGCAATGATTCTTTTCAGGTAATGCCCCATCCTTGCTGCATTTCTGTCTACTTGCATGGTGTGCTTAGAAGTTGATTGTGGCTTAAGTCATAAAATAGTAAGATACGCATCCAGCCCTTAGTTAGAAAGACATACTGGCTGGACTGAATGATGAGACCTTGAAAAGGGTCATGGCTTCAGCTGTGGGTGCTGAGTCCACTGACCCTTGTTTCTTTTGTACTGGTGGTGGTTTTGGTCTCACAGGCAACACCTATTCGCGCAGTAGTTGATGAGAGCACAGGTGTCCTTCTACAGAATAACCTATGGGCTTGTTAAATGTATGTCATGTGCCTCGTACTTTCTGATTATCTTCACTAAAAATTAGTAGCTGATCTTCATGGAAGGCCATATGTACAGTATGGGTCTATTTTTTAAAATGTGGAGATAAGTTAAATAGTTAAAGCAGATTCCTACTGATTTGGGTATTTCTCAAATGTGTGCAATCTTTTCTATAATATTGCTTATTGTTACTAACTTTAGGAAGTGGTCTAATGGACTAGTGCAGTAGAGTCCAGTAAACAGCCCATACTTTTTATAGGTTCTTACCTATAGAGTTCTTGCTCTCAAAGGCCCTCTCTCATGTGCGTTGCATGATAGGGGTACAGCTAGTATATTGTGAGGAGGGTCATGGGACTTCCCAGACAGAATGATAATCAGGAATGGCTGTAGTTGCCACCGTGACAGTTCACTCGGCTCTTTCTTCTCTTAGTCTAGGCAGTGACTGGAAAATATGATGCTGGGGGCATGCCTCATGAATTGTTTTGGAGGTGCTACTGTCTCGCTACAACTTTTTCCTGCTGCTCCTTATTTGGGCAGGGAGTAGGCTGAATACAGAGATACAGTACTAGTGCCTCTTCATCTCAGAGAGCGTGCAAAGTAAGTCTGGTGTCTAGGAAATCCTGGATTTACTATGCATTTGCAAAGGACTGGTTGCAGGGCAGAGGCTGCAGTATTTGTTCTTTTTCAGAATGAGCCTTTCTGTTTTCTGACGTCCTGACATATAAATGACATTTGAAGAACTGTTTTGGAATTGTAATACCTTCCTCCCCCGCCCCAAGTTACTTATAAACTTTGTAATTTTTAATAGAGTTTATGACAGGCAGTGGTTGTAGAATGAAATTTATGCTTTACTTTGTCTCTTATATAAAGTAGACTTAAACAGTACTGACCTTACTTCTGTAGGTCCTGATGCAACAGTGGTTCAGGGAGAGATGACTGAAAGCTGTATAAAATAAAATACAGCACTGTAATTTAAATACTACTTTCTTTCCCTGTTCTTTGCTTGGGATTCTCTGTTGCATCTTTACAAATATAATTCTTTTATTTAAGTGACTCAAAAATCAGACTTCTTCCAAATTCCCAAAGCTTTAGTTTGATGTCATGTACATTTATGGAGTTGGATGAAAGTAAAAACTTTCTCAAATGTCTATTTTAAGCTCTGAAAGCAAAATGAACAGCAAAATTTCAACCATTTAGCAGCCTGGACCATGAACAGGATTAATATGAACAGGATTAATATGAACAGGCAGTCAAAACCTTCTAGGAATCCAAAGCTCATTATAGAAAGCAGTCCTACTTCAGGAAATTATTAAAATGTTTATTTAAAGAGAGTTCTTATCCTGGTTATTGCAGTGAACAGTGGCTTTATTCAAATTAAAGCCAGCAGAATTTTCTCAAATTTCCTGCTACCTTTTATGAAAGATACACTACATAAAATACTACATAACTATACATAACATGTACATATAACATACTACATAAAAACTTTGCATTTCATTTCTAATCTGTGAAAATAATATCTCATCTCTCTTCTAAGGTTGCAGATGCATATGTTAAATGGGGCCCTCTTAGCATTGCTGTTTCCTGTCGTTAACACGCGCCTGGTGAGTATACTATACCTTTCCTTCTCCTCGTGTATTTCTTCCTACAATACTTTCTCTAGAAAGGTGCTTGAGCTGTCTTTAGAGGTGGCTAAATTACACAGATTTGGTTTAGGAGCTATACTTCTAAAATACTAAGCAAGTTTTGATGGTTAAAATTTCTTGCTGCGTGTAAATTCACTGCTCATGGAAAACTTCTTTATTCCCATATCTTTGTTTCTGCAGGTATTTCCTCCCTCTCAATTAAATTCAGCAGGCTACATACTATTTGCATAATGAATCGGAGTGATCTATAAATACCTGCTGGATTTGTGTATTGAAGAGATATCTAAGACACTGAGAAAATGATGGGATGAGAGTGTTTCACTCAAAGCAGGTAAGTTAGCTCTTTTGCTAAGATCTTTCTGAAGTACTAGATTATCACTGAGTTGCTTCTTTTACTGTGAAGAACTTGCTGTTTTGAATATGGCAGTCAGATTACTAACACTTGCAAGTAGCCGCCTTTCTTCATCCCAGACCCTTTTGTAAAGCTATCTAAAAGGTGTTTCTTCTACATTGCTGGAGCAAGCAAACTACTTTCTGAAATGCATTTTTTTTTTTATTTGTAAGTATTATTTTAATGATGTCTGAGACAACACTATTGAATGCCTGAAACTGAAGAACTAGTTTCTTTTCAAGCAGATGCATATAAAACTATAAATAAAATTTAAGTATAAAAAGTTTAGACTTCAGAATGGCTACGTTGTGAGATGGAGCTGTCAAGTGTGTTTTCTTTTGGATGTCAGTTGCTACGCTGCCGTACCTTTTGTCCTTGTGTTTTACAGGGTAAATTGATTGTGGGGAAAAAAGTTAATGCAAAAAAATAGTTTATATCTTTCACATGATTAGGTTAATTCTAAAGTCTAAACCCTTTTGTAGGGTGGCAGCAAGTGCATTCAGGAATGTAGTTGTAGCATCATATCGTAGCTGGGGTGGGCTTAATCTAGGAAACTTTGGCAAACAAGACCAGTGAAGTTGCAGCAATGCAATTTGTGTAGGCTGCTAATACAAGGACATATTCAGGGTTCAAGTTGTATAGTTGGTGCTGAAATCTCTGCTGCCAGTTTCAATGTTATCGGTACTGAAGCAAGCTAGATTGTTAGTAGATGTATGCCGGTCAGCATCATTTAAGCCTTTGAATATGCTATAGATACAGTCTTTATTTCAGCCTGGTGGCAGCTATTAGTCCTACAAATTATAGTTTGAGTTAGATTTTTGCTTCAAGTTATTTACCTCCAACAACAAGCTTTTTTCCTGAGTGAAGTCACATAAGAGCCCTCCTATGATCCAAGTGAACGCTGAGTAAATATATTTGGCTTTAGGAAAATTCAGTCTGTTTTACCAGGCTGTAAATTCCTGGTACAGGTCACTAGAATGGATCCAAAATACTAGTCTTTGATTTACAAGCACAATCACAAAAACTTCCATGTGGAGAGTTAATAATGTGGAGAGTGGAAGCGTAGAACAAAGTTCATTGTCCATTCCACCCTGATCTTTAAACTGACAGTGAACGTGATAGCTTTGAAAGCGGCTTCACAGGATAGCATGTGGCCCATGGTTAAAATGACGTAGTGGGAGACTAAAAAACTAGAAGTGGGTACACATGAATATGGGAGATTCCTCAGGCCTGGAATTTGCCCAGTGTTGTTGGCGTCTGTCACCTGCTCTCCCCCCCAAATTAGGCACAGCAGGGTTTCTTCATCCAGGTTTTCAAAACTGCTACAAATTTCCTGTCTTCTGGAAGAAAAATTAGCCTGTTGGTGTCCCTAGTAATACTCAAACCTGTCGAGAATTAATGCTAAGAAAAGTTGTCCTGAATCTGAGCTGGATAAAATATTTCTAAGAATTATTTTTAAGAGTTGTTATGCATGCACATATGGGTGTGTGTGTGTGTGTGTGTGTGTGTGTGTGTGTGTGTGTACGTATATATACATATAAGCGCACATGCTTGCTCATTTTCTCAGATTTCAGTGGTTTCAGTAGTATAAGCCTAGAGTTCCTTCAAGATTTAGTCTTTTAGTCCTTCCTAATCTGGTAACTACACATATTCTTTTTCATACTAGAAATGTTTATTTGCAGTTTGCAATTGTTTTTATTAAAACTAGTTACTGCTGAATAGAAATGGCATTAAATCAAAAATGCAAATAGAATTTCTTGATAATAGAATACTTTTCCTGTTTCAAATTAGGTAGCTTTCTGATTTCTATTGGATTTTTAGGAGTAACCTGTTAAGGTTAAAATAATACATGTTGAAATATTTTAATAAATCATTAACTTGTATTTTCTCTAATATTATTATAGATCTCACTTATATTTGGGCAGTGGTGATTAAACAGGAAAAATACAGACTACTCGTATAAAATTCTGCCCTTCTCTAGAGACAGAGGAGCCAAAGGACTACGTCCAAGAGCAAATATTTTTGGAATAAATACAGCTCTAGGATATTTTTGGCTTAACAGCTGCTTGCTAGGCTAGTCTCTTTTCTGTGTGTCTTCTGGCACAAGATAATATGGGTGATGTTTTATAGCACTGCAGCTTTGGCCCAAATTATTTCTTGGTAGACGTGCATTCTGCTCTATAACTGTCGTTGTAAATATCCACAATGACATTTTCCTGAAAGCACTGAATAACTCTTAACACTTAGTAGGAAGTTCCAAAAAAAAGTGCAATAAATTTGTCTATGCTCTCTGTTCCTCTGCTCTGATTTGTAATACCTTCCTGAAAAGCTTTTGACTCAGTCAGGAATGGTCATCATTTTATGCCTCAACTTTTTATTTCAGTTTTGTGATATTTTAAGACATATATTTTACTGTATGCATGGTTCATACAAAAATTTGTATACCTAGTTACATCTGTAAAGGGTTGTAATATATAGTGCCTGGCAGAAAGTAAGAGCATGAGAAGTTGGACACCTGACCCAGCTACTCATTTAGAAGTGGGGGAGGGAGAGCATGCTTTTGGGCAGGTAGGTGGGAGAGAGTTCTCTCATTCTCAAGAGACAAAACATTCTTGATTAGCATTAACAATCACATGGAAAATAGGGTAATCTTTGAAGACTTCCAGGTAAATAGAGAAGAAAATGTTAAGGGAATCAGATTGTTAGGTTCCCGGGTAGGAGCCTAGAAAGGTGTAAGAAGAAATACACAAGTGCAAGATCTCTTTTAACTCCGTATCTATATTACATGGAATACAGTGTAGGTCCTGCTAGCCTAAGCCTCACAAAGGTTGGAAAGGAAGCCCGTTAAAAGTTTCTCAAATAAGTCGCAAAACAACGTGTGGCACCAGGTCTGTGCAAGTAAATTAATTTAGCTGCCAGTGAAGTGTTTGGAGAGTAATCGTTTTTGTATGAGCATGTGTGCGAACATATTGCATTAATCAAATTTTAAAGGAAAATATTTCTACTGGTTTTAAAGCTTTGTTTGCAAGCTGATGTCCTGAATATGTTGATATAGATAAAGTAAAAAATAAGACATGTCCTAGAGGCGTTGGGCTTACTGTCTCGGCTAACACAGAGATGGTGCAGTTTTAATGTTTCCAGAAGTTGCTAGACAGTATTATTAGAACTATTTGCCTTGAGAGGTACACAGCCTAAATCTGTTTTAGGAATAGAATCATACTTTGAGCAATACTTGCAGTGCACTCTGTCTTTAGGGACTATGATAATGTCCTACTGCATCTCTGTTGACTGTTAAGGTAACGATGCACTGTAGTAAAAAGTTTGCCCCAAATGCCTGTTAGCTACACAGCAAAATGGAATAAGTAATGGTAGCCCATGATGTCATGTCTAAATTGTCTAAGTCTAACTGGCATAAGTGAAAATAACAGTATGGTTAGACATCCAGGGCTCTGGAAAGGTGGTGCTTTGGCTGCTATTCGTACTAAAGCCACTGATTCTGCATCTTTCACACGTATCGAGGCTACGTACGTTAAAATGGTATGGGTGCGTAAGTGCAATTTACAATCACACTTTTATTTGGGAATGCAAATTTACCTTATACTGGTGGTAAGTAGTGCCAGTATTATCTGTAGAGGAAGTAAAAAATACTCTTTCTGAAATTAGTATTTTGTGCACATATAACTCTTCTATCTTGGACTCAATTCTACAGATGCCTGACTGTGTCCCTAGAGTCATTACATGTGTGCTGGTTTGCATAATCAAATTGAGTGACCAGGAGACTGTAATGCCTTTTTATGAGATACAATAAACATCAAATCTAGCACTGATCAAATAAGGAAAACAGTAATAAAAGTTAAAATAAATGCCTACAGTTTAGCTCAGCAGTGCATTGAACAACTGCATTGTCCTAACTTTCTTGGTCAGCTTCATCTCTGTAGTGACAGGCCAAGAAAAAAATTCCCTCTCAAATTAGCAGAATTTGGGTATGTCATGAGTTGGAATCCTGGGGGTTTGCTCTAGCTGGATCTTCTGGCATTTGTATACTAGTAAAAATATAGTTGTTGTCCTTGTTTCATTATGTTTCTGATCCCCTCCATCCCTGTAGCAAGGTATTATTCCTAGTCCTGTGTTCCACCATGTCTCGACTCTACTAATCTTCAGCACAGACGGACTCTCTTTATAAATCTCATGACTGTGCTTGTGCATGCTAACACCTCCCTCTGGTAGCAGATGCAGATTCTGATTCTCTCCCTCTGTATATATGCCCACCCTAACAGGATTAATTGAAAATGAGAACTAGATAATATTGGATAAAACTAATCAATTAATGCTACCTTAAGGGGTTATATTATAATTCTCTCTACTGACTGGATTGTGTAGAAGATGGCAGATGCCTACTTGAAGTTGAGATTAGGTTTTTTTGCCTATATCAGAATATCAGAAAATATCAGAAAAGGAACTGTTGCAAATAAAATCTGGGGAAACTGGTTTAGACCTTAGCACAGACACCACACAGATGGGTGCCTGATACTTAGCTACAGCCCTGGTACTCATTTATTTTAAGTGGCTTTGCTGTTGGCATCAATGCCAACATTAACATATCTTTATTTTCGCCCCATTCAGGTATGTGGGAATCCCTTATCTGATCTCTGCCAGGTGGACAAACTGGTGCCTGAGCTGTAGAATTGGCTGAATAATACGGTACTGAACAGTACAATAGTGTAACGTGGGTCAGCTTCTTGGCTACTTGCCGTTTGGACGTCTGCTGGAGAAATGAGTCTTAGCAGGACTGGAAATAATCTGTTTTCCAAAGGCCACTTGTGTTTTTGTTTTGGATTTTTTTTTTCTTTTTAAATACTTCATGTCTGTCCTGAGATGATTCTCTTAAACTCCTCCAGCAACTGTCTCTCCTCTGCCAAATAAGTCACTTGCTATCCTGAGTATGTTGAGAAGTAACCAACATCTGTTACATGGGCCTAGTAGCTGTTTGCCCCATGATTTCTGCATTGTACAGCTTTATATAGATTCCCCCTCTCCCATTTCATATATACTGTGGTTTGCTTTACAGGTTAAATTAAAAAAATCTGCTTGCGGCTTATTTGTGGATTACTGACCCTGTCTAGGATACTAGTCATTAATTTTAAGTTATGAATCTGGGTTTACTGACTATGTCTAGGAAAGCTACTGGTACAGAATGCCATTCCATGTTTACTGCAGACACCTAGCCTGCCTGCTGGGTGTGCTATAGAAAAGGGCAGAGCTGAATTACTTTTGTTCCTTTTTCTGTCATACCCTGCAGTCTTTGTAGAGGATGGTGGAGGGAGAGTTCTTGCCCAACACAGTGCTTGAGCTATTGTTGCAAATATAAAACCAAGGCATAAATAATTAGCAGAGGGAGGAATACTACTTTCAGAAAACAGAGCAAAGTAGCAACCTCCCTTCCCACTGAAACCAGCTGAGCTGAAGCGAGTTTAGACTAGTGTTTTGCCATGCTTTGCGGGGCAGGGAGGAACTCGCATCTAAATATTAGACTTCTGGGCTCAACTCTATTCGAAGCTCTATGGTTTTGAAGAGCTTTTTCTAAATCTTAGTGCAGTCAATGGAAAGACCTAATTGTTTCCTCAGGGCAATAGCTGGTTTAAGTTGAGGCATCCATCACGTGCTCAGAGGACTGCCGTTGATGGCCGTGACTTTTCTTGCTCAGAGATAAAAGAAAGAGGTGAGCTCTAATCCTTCATCACATAGTTTCTCTTTTCTGCAGTCTCACAAGCAATAAAAGTGGCTGCTAAGGGTTTAGTTAGGCCGTTATACATAACTTACCTGTTCCTGGGATGAGAGCTTACTGTCTGCTCGCTATTTATTCTTGGTACGTCTCCAGCGAGCCCTTAGCAAGTGTCCCGGGAATTGTGGCCCTTTTGAATCTGCACCATACTGGGCTGATGCGGGGGCAAGCAGCAGATGTGGCTACCTTGAGCTGAACTCTTCCTGGAAAAAACAAAACATCGTACATCTTCTAGCAGAAGTTTCATCAGAAAATGTAAAAACTGAATAGTCTGAATGTTTATTGCAAAATATGCTAACATAGTACTCTGGATTTTGTGTGCGTGTTTGAGGAATAGTGTATGTCAGTATTAGGCTGTGTTTTGAAACACAGCATGATTTTATACCAATGTTAAAACCAGTGAATGGACAATGAACAGATTTTTCTTCAAGTAGCAACCTTTAAAGGAAAAGAACCTATTATCTTGAGTAGCAGGGTAGCCTGTACTCTGTATTCATTTAGACTGTTAAGAGAGCCTAGAATATGAGTTAGTAGAAGAAATGGATAATTTGTCATTTTGTCTTGTACCTTTACTTGTTTTAATGCCCTGAGAAGGGAAACAAGGTGAAATGCAGGAAGAGTGATGCTAGCAGCCTGCAAGGGAGAGAGGAGTTTAGGGCAAACAGCCAGCAAACCGATTGGAAATTAATATACAGAGTTCAGAGTAGTCCATCTTGATAACGAACGTTCAATGTTCCCGAATCTGGGGACAGGTGTGGATAAAGAAATATGTCATCAATACATTGGTCTGTTACTAGGGAAATACTTGTTGCTCTTGAGAGTGGCTGCTGCGTTCCACCAAAGGCATCTGATGGGAGAAGACACGTCTGTTGAGGCCTGTGGCGAGGGTCTACTTTAGGGTTTGTTGCAGTCTGGATTTAGATACTCATGGCCTTTGCAACTGCATACCATCAAATATTATGAGATGAATCAACTCAGGAGGCAGTATTCTGACCTCCTTTATGTTCTGTGAATAAGTGTTGCTTTGATTTTTGGATATCTCAAACGTGATCACATTCTAAACTGCTAATTTGTTTTCGTGAAGAGGTTTTTAAAATCCTGGATTGATGGGTGATCCTTTCTATGTTGTCTCCACTATCTGCACCTATCTGCTATCTGTGAATGAGTGTTTATTGATAAAACAACTTACAGACCAGACCTTTAGAGCTGGGTGAGTCAGTCGTTCTGTACAACTTTATAGTTAATCTGTTGTGTTTGTTTTTTTCTCTTTATTGTGGCCTGGCTGTACAGCTTGAGTGCCTGGCTGTACAGAGAAGTCTGCGTTGTCAGTTCCATACCAGGAAATGCATTTGCATAATTAGCTGGGCTTCAGAACAATCAATCTTTCACAGCAAAAAAAATGTTTTGTTTTACACACACACACAAAAAAAAAACATTGTCAACACTACTGCAGCAAAACAACTGTTACTCTGTTCTCAGAAGTGTCCTGAGTGTAACGTTTGTGTAACTGACCCTCACAACTCGGCGAGTGCAGAAGCCCACATGAAACCACAGGATATTAGAGCATGCTCCTTGGCAGGGATTGAGTGCCTCATGTTGTATTGTTTATATTAGGAGCTATTGTTTCTGAAGTGTGCGTATTCCAGTTGGGAGAGGTACAGGTTTTCCTTTCTCGCTACTAAAGCTGCGTTAGCCTCTCTTCAGATATTCTTGTTTGATTCCCTTATTTTGCCCTAGGTATCTTTCAACAGGTAATACAGGAGACAAAAGAAAAGATTAATAGTCAGGAAACTTCAGAATTTCTGTGAAGTTCTTGCTTCTGCATACTGTTATCTTGGTTGGTTTTATGTTTTGATACAGAATACTTAGAGTAAATTAACCCAACAGCTTGTATGGAAGATTCTTTAGCCTACTGTCTCCCAAGAGTTGGCTGCACATGTTGGAGTTTGCAGTCAGGACACTGATAGTGTTTAAAGTATTCAGCTGGAGGATGCCAGGACTAATAGAATCCAGCTGTTGGGTTTAATGGCTTTTAAATTCAAAATTGGATTAAAAAAATTGTAGAATTTATCTGCTGTTTATTGACTGTTATTTAGGAAGAAAGCTGAACTGTTTCAATCTCTGACTTCTGCTGATGCAGAATTTTTTGTGATGTTTCTGTTTCAACATTATGACTTTAATATCTTTGGACAATAACAGAAAAGGAAGGTTTTTTGAACAGACAGGCCATGATAGTAAGACTTGCATCCAGAGTCACTTTAGGCTTTAAAATGAGTCTGCATTTGAACCAAGGCTAATGATTTGGCTTTGCATTACTCCTGTGAGATTTCAGACTCAAGTAAGGGTATTGTCCAATTTTCACATCTGAAATATATCAGAAAAGTATGTCTCTTCAGCCTTTTAAGTGAACTGCAACAATAACTTGGATTATGAATTTTAGATTTTAATTTTTCCTGCCATTGTTCAATTTTAAAAGTGTTATGGTCTAGTTTGAGACTTTTTTTCCGAACAAATGGGTATAGACAAAGACACTTTGATTACTTTGCTTTTTTGCATCGTTGTTGGTAATTTATACTAACAAGGAAAAGGAAGAGAGCGAGCTTATGTTATCTTATGTTATTCCTCCTTTATTGTGCTTCTGGCTAATTTCCTAAATTCTCTGCTCGAAGCACTGTATCGTGTTTGCGGCAAGGAGGATGGGATGGGTACAGATAGCTGCATTTTCAAAGCACTGACCATTAATGTCTCTCATCCCTTTGTTAATACACGCAGGTGACAAAAGAACTTAAATGAAGGGATTCTTGCGGGGCATAAGGAGAAGTTTTCCTTCTTAAAAATGGTTCCTTGTGACTCAGTTGTTAATAATGAATTTTCCTTATTCCTCAGCTTCCATTTGAAATGGAAATCTATTACATCCAGCGTGTGATGCTCTACGTTGTGCCCATCTATCTGCTGCGGAAAGGAGGTAGGTTGGCACTTTGCCCTTTGTATATTGAATTGGTCCCTTCCAGTGGAACAAGATGTGCCTAACGGTTACCACAGATTTTTGCTCTTTTTCTTAGAATATGTATTACTCTTACTTGTTGTTACTTAACAGTTCCTGGTGGTATGTTGGAGTTCCATCCTGGGTAACAGTGTCGGGCACTGAATTAGGGGCATGAAAAGATGGTCTTTCGCCCAAAGGGTTATGTTGTTTTCAAGACTTTTGCCTGCTTGGATGTTTCTCGGGAAGTACTGCACCTTAAACTGAGCTGAAAAGATCTCTTTTTATCATTAGATCCCAGGTAAATATTAATCAGTTAGTTAGATAATTTCTTGGAATTCTGAAGCTGTAATGAATTGTAGTGGCACTCATTAGTAAAACAGGCTAGCTTGCTTGCTACCTTCTCAAACAGTATTACTATCTTGCATCCATTTTACTGTAATATTGCAGTAAGTCTGGGAATCCTAAATCATTGCACTGACTGGGGTTTTTCTAATCGTCACCCCTTAGAAGGTAGTGTAGTATGTATTCATCTGGTGTGATGCTCTGTCCCCCTCTAGCGTCGATGTGCCCTCAGCCGCATTATCTAGCAGAGCTGCATTGTTTCATGTAGGAAATAGAAGCTCGTAATATATAGTCCAGATGTTCAGAAGCTTCAACTGACAACCTAGGGGTGTGATGCCAAGCAGTGGGATGTAATTTAGCAAACGCTCAGAACAAACTTAGCCTGTTTCATTCTCGTGAATCTCTTGTATTTTACAGCAGCAGCCACTTACAATCCTTTGCGCTTACTACGCTATGTTTGTAACCCTCTTTTTGTTCTTGACTATTGAGTGAAGCTAAGTGTAAATGAGCCAAAGAAAAAGTGAAGTACAGTAATTCAGAGATCGTTCTGTTTGTCTCTTATTAGTGAAATATGCCAGCCACATTTCATTTTGATGCAACTTTGATAGCACCGCTTGCCAGAATTTAAAAGATATAGTAAAACAGAAGTTGTATAAACTCCTAATCATTACAGAAGGCAGAGAGGAAACAATAGTGTTTACAGCCATGCAGTGCATTGTAGGCAATGACAAATCAAACTCTTGTAATATTACCATATCACTTCTTTTGATGTCCTTGAAGTTCCCAAATAATGTATCCTTTTGAGATATATATTTGCTTTGCTTTTACATTCGTCATTGGATGTTACCTGTGATCTTCCTTTGAATTTCAAAGTAAATGCTCTCCTGTTTTTTCTGTGCCTTTTATCTGGAGCTGATGGGACTGTATCTGTAGTTTGAAGGGCTTTGTGTTGTGCATTGTCTCCATCCTTTGCAGCCTAATGTGGTGGTCTAAATTTTTGCCCTTTATTAATTCCCAGGTATTTGCTGCCACCTAATGTTGACATGATAGTACTGAAATTTCAGACCCAAACTTTATTGGCTAAATGTATCAATTGGGATTGCCCTAGGCTATGTAACTAACTTTTCAATTTCTTACGCAGTTGGCTCCTAGTCACCTGACTGACTGTAATACCTCATTAGCAAAACACACGTGAACTCTTGCAGTAAGTTATGGCTGATGCCACAGGTGACTAGATCTATGATTGCTGATGGAAAAACTACTCAGCTTAAAAATATTTGTTAATATTTTGTCATTTCAATAGCACCTCTGTTTAAAAGCACTTTGAGTAGATGATACCCTTTATCATATCTTGTGCAGCCTGCTCTATGGACATTGATCAGCTCTATATTTATTGATAGCAGCTCTATTCCTATATTTATGATAGAAAGTTCCATCAGTGAATCTAGAGATAATAATCTGGAGAAGTTACTGAAGTGTAGTAAAAATGGAAAAATGAAAAGGAATGGACAGGATGTGAAGAAGTATGCTACTTCAGTTTTACTGGAAGCCTATCGATATTACTGATTCCCTTAATAGGATCTCTATCACAATATTAATATTTCTCTCAAGTGAGTTGAGCAAAACACCTGAAGCAGAGATGGCTTGAGGCTTACTCTAGATAGAACTGCATGACTGAGTTTGTTGACATGCTAATCAAGTATCATCCTAATCATGCACACAGACTCAATTATGTGTTGAAGTGTTTCCTTTTGGACAGGAAACTGGGTGACAGTGAGGACGATAAATCCTTTTTTTCTCTTTCTTTTTGAATTCCCCATTATTCATTATAGTGGTGAAGACAGGACATGTTGCACTGGCAGAATCACCTTTGGTGTTCCCTCTCATCAGTTTGGGGGTTCCACCATGCTTAGGATCAAACTGCTGTACTAGAGACATGATCAGTGCTCAGGCTTCAGTGTTGCACAGTAAACTGACTGAGAGCTCAGTGCTCAAGGATATATTCCCCCATGGGAATAAAGATTTCTTCCCCTCTTCCTCTGTCTCCCTCCCCTTTGTACTGGCCGAATACAAATTTCCTTTCTTCCCCTTCTAACATGTTTCCTTTCCAAACGTGCATATGCATGTATGCATGCACATACCACTGAGACAAAACAAATGCACATGTACTGTGGTTCAGATCTTTCTCAACTGCACTACAAGGCTCTCAGGTGAAATAGATGGCGTGCAGATGTAACAGGTCAGCACAGAAGATTTTAACTCAATGCAGTTCCTACGTGAAGTAGGCCTGTAGTTGGCTGCTTTCCTGTTGGATGAATCTCACCTTGTATCACCTGTGAAGCTTGTCAAAAATTATACTCTAGAGCTGGGCAGGAAGCAGCATTCCTGAAAAAGCTCTAATCAGACTGCCCAGCTATAGGATAGATATAGAATTTTGGATATGGTCACTGTGTTTTGTTTTTTTTAATCCCCCTCAGGGAATGAGACCCTCTCTTCCCTTTCAAAAAAGTATGGATGCTTTTGTAGCTCCTGGACTGTATTACTGTGTGATCAGATGAGCGCTAGGATTGGCAAAAGGGAGGCACAATGAGTGAATTGCCAGGGTGGGGAGAAAAAGACAGGAGCCAGTGCAGCACTGATTTAGACCATGGAACCACCCCTTCACTGAAAACTCCTCAAACCACTTTCATCTGCAGTCACAACTAAGTTGGTCTTACGAAGCATACAAGTATGCTCAGATAAGTACACTGTATTTTGCTACTGGGATAGAGATTGCTGGAAGAAGGCTTAGGCAGCTGGGGAATTGTAATGTCTCAAACTGCCACCACTGTTTCAGGAGTGCGTTAACCTGGCCTCCAGAGATCAAGGTACTAGAGACCTCCAGTGGTGTTCAGGAAAACTTTATTTTGCCTGCCATACACTTTCAACATAATGGAAAAAAAAATCTGGCTTACATTGCATCAACCTCAGAGGTCTAACCAGTTCTTGACTGTCTTGGTCCTTAAGCTAGTAAATCTATCAGTGGTCAGATTTTTGGATGGATTTGACAAGATCACATGTGCACTTGATTTCACAGCTTCAAATTATATTGAAATTTAATCAAAATGGCATTGTTATTTCCTAAGTGCTGTGAGCAAATGGTATCACTCCACAGGGGTATGGCCTAAGAGTTAATATGTGGCTACTCCTCAGCGGTAGAGTTCAGGTGATAATCTTTCTTACGGTTTGAGATCTCCAGCATAATTTAATGGAACAGAAAAGCATACTGGTGTTGGTTTTGGGTTTTTTTTTCCCCCTTTTTTCCCCCTTTTTTGGGGGGGGCACTTTAAGGAGCGATCTGATGTATGAACAGATGTACCTGAAGGTCCAGGAATATCCTTTATGCTTAATCAGAGGCCTTTGTATCAGTGTCACTGCAGTGTCACACAGTGTCGTCGTATGGTTCAGACATCTTAGACTGCAGGGGGAGCTAGGTCTCCAGCATCTTCTTTGTTAAAATGATGCTGATGCCAATTGATGCTGAACAAAGGATTGCCAGCTAAACACTTTTGATTACTATGGTAATTTGAAAATTACCATTTTAGGTCTCTGAAGCATTGCAACCCAAAATATTACTAATTTATAAATTTGTTGTCCCTTTCCTAGGTCACAGAAGTGAATCTGAACAACATGTTGTGCCCAGCCATTGCAGAGAAGAGAAGCCCTGGTATCGAATCTGGGCATCTGGACATCAGACTGTCATGACTATGACTCATGGGAAACTTGTAATCCTACTGTTCTACAGTGCTGTCCCCATCTTCAAATGTAGCATGGACTTGTTTGGATTCCCCACTAAGAAAACAGACTGAAATTTCTCCTCGGGGAACAGTACATACAGGAAGCAGAGACACCTAAACTCATACTGGAAAAGAAAGAGGAGGGATGAGAGGACTGTGTGTTTATACTTCTTCCCACAGTTTATTGCCTCAAAAACACCTCTGTAATCAAGTGAGTGTCTTTGCTTTTAACTGCTGTTTCTCACTGTTAATTGCCAATGGCAAAATTAGTGGCCTTATTCTGGAAATGGTTCGTGTTTTATACATTTTGTGTAGATTACAGTAGAATCTTGCTAAGCCACCCTTTAAAATTAAGCCCAGGATCTGTCCACATTCCAGCAAAGAGAGTGTCAGTGCTACCTCATTTTATGACTTTTTTTTTTTCCTACTAAATATCAGTACACTTACATCCCAGGATAGGAAATAAAGCTGAATTATAACTCACCACTGGTAAGAACAGAGCGTATCTTGAAGTGCATCATCCTGGCTAACTCTCAGTGCTTGAATGTTGTTAAAATGGGTGTGCAAAATTCACAATTCAAATGCAGGCTGTCCACACTGTGGAGAGAGTAAACTGATTTGGTTGTATTTTGGACAGGGGAAAAAAATAAATCTCCACTTGCAACCAAAAGAAGAGTACTCTTCAACTACATTATGCTTCTATGGAAATACAAAAGAAGTATTAGTTTCTGTTAAATTCCATAAAGATTTTCACCAGCCTATTTTTTGAGAAGTTTAAATAAATAATTAGTAAGGACACTAGAACTAGCACAAGACTTCATGGGGGAAAAAGTCAGTTTAAAATAAATTTAGTCTCTCTTCGATGTTGATCTTTAGATTTTAAAGCCACACTTCCATTTCCTAGATAACAAAATTAACTATTTGACTTGTTCAAGGTCACGTGAATTCTTGTTGCAGAAGCAGATGATGAACCCAAATCTCCTGAATCCATATTAAGTCCTTCCTAACAGTGCTACTGAAATAATAAAGTTTAAACTGAAATATCCATTACCATGCTATTTCAACCCAAGAGCAAATATATAGCCTACTTGGATGACCCTGATCTGGAATGGTCTCAACTGTCTGGGGCATGAGCATTTCTGCGAATGAGATTAGTGCCAGACTGGCAGTTGGATTAAATTTTTTGAATGTGCTTAACATATAAGAACTGCCTGTGCTCCTTAGTGATAGAGAGATAGTGAAGCTCACCGCTACATATTGAAATTGATTTCCCATGTGAGCAGCAAATAGCTTGTGACAAACCCACCACAGGCCATTCAAACAACCACTCAGCTGGATCTCAATTTTCCTTTTTGTATGCCATTGTTAACAGACTGCGCTAAAGAAAGTAGTTCACACTGGTCTGTTAAACAGTCATCTGTTGAATAGCAGTACTGCAGAGTTATAAAATCTATAGTGATTATTTGTCTAATGAGAAATGCTCACAAAATATCCCAGGTATGAATTTAAAATTAGTATCCCAAACCACATGTGGGAATCCAGCTCCCTCTGAAATGTTTCTGTGCGGAGGTCATTGTTTCCTTTTTGTCCCTTGATGTCTGGATAATGACACTACTGAATATCATACTGTTGTTTTCAGGATTGTGAAGTCTAGCAAGTGAGGGGAATTTTCTATTATTTGGTGAGGTCAGTGTGGAGTGTGAGAGTCATTATATATATATTATATTTTTATATATATATATATATATATATATATATATATATATGTAAATTTTGCAAGGAAAAAAAAGAGGATGTTGTAGTGCAAGATTCTTAGCTGGAAGAACCTGAACAGCTCTCCTAAGTGTCTGCTGAAACACAATTCTCTGGCTAGATTGTTTGAACTGAATACGAGAAACATGGGTTCAAAGCCAAACTATGCCATTGCTCTGCTTTGTAATCTTGGGCAGTTTACTTAATCTCTTAAAGACTGCGTTCTTCCTCCAGTCCTGTTTCATAGCTAGGATCACTTGTCTATTTTAGTGTTTTACATGTTGCCTAGTGAAACAATGTAGGCCTCTAAGTTGTCCCCCAGATATCAAGGTCTCTGAATTCTAGCTTTTCTGAATGTTCATCTCTTTAGTCTAGTACCATCTGTTCTCAGGCTTTATACAATACTTCTGAAATAACATAAGTAAATGTCAACCGGGTGAGTTCAGGTGAATACAAATATGGTATAGCACTACTCTACCAGTTCCTGGGAGCTGTTTTAGAGAGCTTAACTTATTTAAATATTATTTTGTGTATTGCATCTAGGTTAAAAATGCACTTAAAATTGCAAAGACAACAGTGAAAAACTTTGCAAGTCAAATGACATTTTCTTTACAGCTAGGGAGGCAGCACAAAAAGTTTATGTATAGCTTGACCAGGTCACTTAAAGTTGGTACTTTGGTAATAGAGCTGTGGTCACTTAAACTCTGACACCAAGGCTACTTGCTTCCTCTCTTCCTATCTATAATGAAAAACCATATGCAAGGTGGTGTCATGTATCTGCCATCTTACTGATGTTTTCAGGTAGTGGAGTTTAACTAATACCATTGCTATTTAAGTGAAGCTTTCTGTACTGGTTTGTAAATAGGATACCCCTCAGTTCTTAGAGCATACTTGCTAAGTATGTTAGAAAGTATTAGACTAGTCTGAATTTTCTCCCTTTAACTATAGAGGACTCCATTATTCGTATCAACTTCACTTTTAAGTTTGGATTTTGCTTGTAGTTCAGACGCTTCCTCTGATCTTCATCCAGCCACTGGAAAAGAAATCCTATAAGCTGTCTTACGCTTTCACAGAAGCTCATATTTGTCATGGTTGCATCAAGCCACAGTTTGCTTACTAAAGCATGGTGTGCAATTGTATTTTGGGTAAAATTACAACAATGTTGTTGCTTATTAAAGTCACAGTGAGAGTGACATACGGGGTGCATATGCGCTGCTGTCATTCAAGTATACAACCAACTTCTTGCTCTCTGTTGACTAGGAACAGAGCCGCTATGTTATTTTCAGTGGATAAGGGATAGCTCTACTGCTTTAGAATGCAAAGTGTAGGTAGTTTTGGGAAGAATATTGTAACTTTCAGAAATTTCCATTTAAATTACATTGATTTTACTGTAGCTACCTGGCATGACAGCCAAAATTATAGAAAAATAAATGCAGAAAAGAATTGTAAAAGGGCAATAAGGATTGAGAAAGCAGTCCTCTGGTGATTTAAAAACAGAGAGCGTGCATGACTAAATGGTGGTGTGGTGAAGCAGGTAAAAGGAGTTATTTTGCCTTTATCTTCATAAGATACTGTACATGGGCATACTCATACCAGCTTTAGTCTAGTGAGTACTGTCATAGCTACCTACACATGTACATAGTTATTCTCAGTCCCAATAGGCTTGTACAGCCTATGCTGAAGTCTATTGAATCTTTATGGTTATTGCTGAATGTGCTAGCTAGTGAAGGGTAATATCAGTATAGCCTGTCTCTGCTGTAAGGCATCCTTTGAGTAATGAATATAACTATCAACATTTGATAATATCTAACAGGGCAGAGAGCAGGCAAAGGCAGATAAAAATGACAGTATTTTTTTTTTTTTTACAATTGTCTGAAAGTATACAACTTTTTACAGAGCCTGAGCACCATGACAGTGTGCCTTTTTGTGTGTGTGTGTCCCCCTAGGTTATTAAAGTCATAAGGAAAGCAATATTTTTCCCCATATCTTATTAACATGTCTGCTAGTAAGACTTTGACAACTCTGTAAACTGTTTCTGTTCTCGCCATATGTTTGAATACTTAATTCTAAAAATAGCCTTGCATCTAAGGGTACTTTTATTAGAGTATTATTACTTCTTTGGTGAACTCTACATCATGTGACATTGTGTTTTTTCACTAAATTGCCAAAACTCGTTTTCAGGAGGAGAGCCCTGAAATACTGAGGCATCTGTGGTGTCTACTGAATATAAAATTAATTGCTTATACTGTATATTTGAGAGTATCTCCACAGCAATTTTCACTTAAGAGCACGGTCTGTCACTAATGGATTGACTACTTTATAAAGGTTTTCTGTTTCTATGCACTATCAGTGCAAATTACTTGAATAGATGTCAACCAACGATGAAATAGGAGGAAATGGCCATCAAGCTACACTCTAATGCAGCACTGTGCAGTAATTGCCACTGCCTGGGTTAGTTCTGTACATGCTAAAGTCATAGCTCCCATAACAAGCAGGTGTTTGAGTACAAAAATAACCTGATTTCGAAGACTCCATTGTATGCTGTTACAGTATTTTAGATACATTTAGTACTTCTGTGTTAGAAGGAAAAATTAGGTAAATGAGGTAAAAATCACTGGTGTTGGTGGAAAATAGGCAAGCTTACTGAGCTAATATATTGTACATTTTAATGTTGGAGCAGAAGGAGGGAAGAAACTGATCCGGATGCTGCAGGTAAGAAATAAGGCTCTCAAATATTAATTACTATAACAGGAGTCTCTAGGTTATCAGCTAAAACCAGATACCCCAACATCTAGAGGAGAAAAGAGGATTTTCCATGAGTGTTTGGACACAGTAATTCAGCTGAATACTAATGTATTCCTTTCTTTTCAAGGTGTCTACACTCCAGAACCACTCTCCAGTTTCTGGTGGGCTCTTCTGTCTACTGGGCTTATGTTTGTATACCATTTTAGCATCTTGCAGATTCTGGGATTGGTAAGTAAATGTGTGTTAATAAACAGATAGTTTGCAAGTACATTCAAAATAAAAACACTGACTAGTTTTTCAAAGTGTCCAGATTCACATGGATAAAATTACTTGAATACAAATTTTTAATCGCATGTCCTAATGGCCATTTGTACCTCATATTTCACAAGTAGTGGTAAAACCTTCCATAAATCAGCTATGCACCCATGTAAATCCATCTCTTAAATGCACAACTGCATTCAGATCTGCTTTCCTTCTGAAAGCTGGCCAATTGATGCTGAACAAAGGATTGCCAGCTAAACACTTTTTTGATTACTATGGTAATTTGAAAATTACCATTTTAGGTCTCTGAAGCATTGCAACCCAAAATATTACTAATTTATAAATTTGTTGTCCCTTTCCTAGGTCACAGAAGTGAATCTGAACAACATGTTGTGCCCAGCCATTGCAGAGAAGAGAAGCCCTGGTATCGAATCTGGGCATCTGGACATCAGACTGTCATGACTATGACTCATGGGAAACTTGTAATCCTACTGTTCTACAGTGCTGTCCCCATCTTCAAATGTAGCATGGACTTGTTTGGATTCCCCACTAAGAAAACAGACTGAAATTTCTCCTCGGGGAATAGTACATACAGGAAGCAGAGACACCTAAACTCATACTGGAAAAGAAAGAGGAGGGATGAGAGGACTGTGTGTTTATACTTCTTCCCACAGTTTATTGCCTCAAAAACACCTCTGTAATCAAGTGAGTGTTTTTGCTTTTAACTGCTGTTTCTCACTGTTAATTGCCAATGGCAAAATTAGTGGCCTTATTCTGGAAATGGTTCGTGTTTTATACATTTTGTGTAGATTACAGTAGAATCTTGCTAAGCCACCCTTTAAAATTAAGCCCAGGATCTGTCCACATTCCAGCAAAGAGAGTGTCAGTGCTACCTCATTTTATGACTTTTTTTTTTTTTCCTACTAAATATCAGTACACTTACATCCCAGGATAGGAAATAAAGCTGAATTATAACTCACCACTGGTAAGAACAGAGCGTATCTTGAAGTGCATCATCCTGGCTAACTCTCAGTGCTTGAATGTTGTAAAATGGTCACAGTGAAGAAATGTACGCTGAATCTCCCAGTGACAAGTGTGAAACAATGAGGTTCTACTGTATTTTCATTAAGCTGGTTGAAAATATTGGAGAACAACAGTAACTTGTTACAACAATATTTGTAACAACAAAAATTGTAAACAAAAATTATGTTTTAACTGACTACTATATTTCTAAGCTGCTGCGGATGAATATCTGACTAGGTCCCATTGTATCTTAAAGCTTTGGAGATGTTTTTATTTGAGTGACTGGAAAAACATCAGGTTGAAACTATTTCAAAAAGCCATGTAACATCTAGGCTAAAATAGATATTTCGTCCACTGTTCTGACCTACCTCTGAACAAGATGGTTATTGACATTTAGCTTAGACTGGAGAGGGAGGGAGTAGAGATACAAAGTCCAATGTGAACATCAGATTTTTTTTTTTTTAACTTACTAGCTTTTGAAACATTCCTGCTCTGTGCTCTACACTGACCTCAGCAGAGTGGTTAGTCAGGGAACAAAATTAAATTATTTTTTCTCTACAGCTCTAATATGCTCTGTATACTGATTTAAAACTATAGGTATAAAATGGAGAGTTAAGTCAGTCCACCCTCTAATACAGAGGCAGTGTTCCAGTTTACTAGTATGGCTGCATTTATATTAAGAGATAGCACTAAATTTCTTGTTGACACTTTTTGGAGTAGAATGGGATGCAAGTAGACAGCATTATAAATAGTAAACTGTGTGTACCTCTTCAGATTTTCCAAGTCTAGAGGGAGAAATTGTTAGGCAGAAAGATGGGAAATCGTGACCTGTATATATTCAGATAGTTTGAAGTCCATTGTTTGTGCAGACTGTTGCTATTTCAGGGCTGCAGGAATTGTGTTGTACAGAAGTTTGTTGCAATTTATAGATTCTTTTCATTGTATTGTCATAGCTGTGACTTGTAAGATAAAACAAAACCATCATACCTTCTCCTCCAGCTCAGTCACCTGAAGATATATTCTGAAGTTAAGGCACAAACATGCATACCTCAAGAAGAAAAGCAAGAATGATAAGTGTGGGTTTTTTTCTTTCTCAAAACTTTCATTGGAGAGAGAGAGCAAATGGCTTCTCCAAATATTTTAACTCTATTTGATTAAAAAAAAAAGAAAAGAAAAGAAAACAACAAAAACCCCCCCAAAACCTGAATCAGAAGTGCTTTGCCCCATGATCTAATTGACAGACTGCTTTCTGGCTCTCTTC